>NW_027513619.1:0-163312 GCF_048772815.1 Callospermophilus lateralis
TCCTTCTGCTAATTGTTGTTTTTACCAGGTCATGGACTGCTTGTATCTTTTCTTCAGTCAGGGGCCACTGAGGAACCCATACTGTCTTTCTGATTTTCAGGTAATTTTTATTGTCTCAGTGGCCCTTTCTGAAAATCCAACCCCTGTCTCTCTGTTCCTTGATCTATTTGTATTGGTGCTGCTATGACTTATTCTTGTTTTTCTAATCTTTTTTCTTTCCTAAAACCTTGTCTAGTCATAATAGTGGCTGCATTTTGGTTGATGTTATTTGTTAATGTCAAACCTAATTGATCTAGGACATCTCGTCCCCATAAATTTATGGGAAGATGATCCAATTCATATGGCTGTATAGTTCCTTCACATCCTTTAGGATCATTCCTATCTAATACCATTTTACTTCTATGGGGATTAGTCGCCACTTATAGGCCTCGAAGCGTTTGAGTGGCTTGTTGTAATGGCCAATGTTTTTGCCATTCTTGACGAGAGATGATGCTAATGTCTGCACCTGTATCCAGTAGCCCATTCAATTCATGCCCTTGAATATTTAGTTTTAGCATGGGGCGAGAATCTAAATTTAAAGAAAGCATAGCCAAATCTACACCTGTGGAGCCTAATCCCTTGGAACATCTTTCTACAGTACGACTGGAAAATTTATCATATAGGCTGGGTATTATTAGTAACTGTGCTATTCTATCTCCTTGTGAAATTACTGATATGTCGTTTGGAGAACTGGCTATAATTTTTATTTCACCTTCATAATCGGGATCAATCACCCCAGGACTTATCATAAGTTCTTTTAGAGTAGAAGAGCTGCATCCCAATAATAAGCCCATGGTTCCTTTGGGAAGAGGTCCTTTTACCCCTGTGGGAATGATTTGAACTCCCATCTCTGGAGTTAGTACTGATCTGGCAGAGGCACAGATGTCCAACACTGTGCTCCCTCTGGTTTGTCTGATGAGGGATCTGATGGACAATGTGTCCTGGGCACTACCCTGTTGGGGTTGCTGGGTTCCTCCAGTGCTCTGTATATTTGTGGTTTGGGGCCCCGGAGCATTGAAACCCCCTGTCCATTTATTTGGCAATTGAGCCCAATGCTTTTCTCCATGATATCGTGGATAAACACCTGGTCCTTGTTCATTTTTTGATAATTGAGTACCCTCTATGGTGGTTTGAGAACAGCACTCATTAGCCCAATGTCTCCCTCTATGGCATTGTGGCCAAATACCTGGTATTCTACTCCTTTGATAACTAATATTGTTAAACCCTCCTTCTATGGGTCAATTCCTTTTAAAATGTCCTGTTTCTTCACATTGGTAGCATGTTCTTGGTCTGGCATCTAAAGCCTGTTTTACTGTAGCTGCCACAATTTGCCCTTGTTCATTAATGTATCTGGCAACTAAAGCCTGTTTTACTGCAGCTGCCATGACTTGCTCTTGTTCATTAATGTCTCTACATAATTAAATCAATGTGTTTAAATCTTCATTTTTCCATGGTCTAATGATATCTCTGCAACAACGATTTGCTTGCTCATAAGCCAGTTGTTTTAGTAATGGCATTGCTTGTTCTGTATTCCCAAAAACTCTGGTAGCTCTTTGAATAAGCCTATCTACAAATTCAGCATAAGGTTCATTAGCTCCTTGTATTACCTTAGATAATTGACCTTGTAAACCTCCATGTTCTTGTAAAGTCTTCCATGCCTTAATTGCATCTACACCAATTTCTGCACATACACCATGATCATATGCAATTTGCTGCGGCTGATCTTCATAAGGTCCCTTTCCTAACAACATATCTAGATTTCTCTGAGGGATAACCAGCTCCTGCATTTCGCCTAGCTGTCTCCTTTCAACATTCCTCATTGGCAACCTTCCATAACATGCATTGTCCTCCATTTAGCACAACATTACACATATTAGCCCAATCCACTGGCTTCATGTTCAAGTTGTTAATGGATTCGACCATGATTACATTGAAGGGTGCTTGAGGACGATAGGTTGTTACAGCCTCTTTTAGCTGCTTCACTGTTTTGAAATTTAAAGCATGGTAAACACGCTGCCCTCCTCCCTCAAATACAGGGCATGTTAATATTTGAGATCTTGTCTCAGGATCCTAACTATCAACTGCGGGAGTTGGGGGCCTCCCAGCCTAAGAAAGTGGCCTTGTTAGTTGGACACTTATGTCATCTGGTGATAGAAAGGTGTTAGTAGCAGTCTCCTGTTGTAAATTTCCCCTGATGTTTTTTACTGTTTTACACTTTCTTTCTCTGTCTAACTAGCTTTAGAGGCCTTCTCTTTTACTTGAATTTTTTCCTCTGTCTGACTAGTTCGAGAGACCTTCTGTTTTACTTGAATTTTTTCTTCTGTCTGACTAACTTGAGACACCTTCTGTTTTACTTGAATCAATATGTCTTCTTCTTCCTCTACCATTGACTGAACTGAAGGTTTTGAACTAAGCAAACAAGATATGAATGTCCACAATGGCAATGTGCCAACTGGCAGAATCCCTGGGCTTTTCTTTTCTATTCTTTTTAAATCTGCACCATGATGGTTCCATTGTGATATATTTAACAACTCCTCCTTAAAAAGCCATGGTCTACATTTTTGTATTGTATCAACAATTGCCATGACTGCTCTTGATTTTACTGGGATGCCTCCTTCCTCTAACAATTTACTTAACACTTTTTTGGTTTGTTTTTTACTAATTTTTGATCCCATATTTCTACTATAATACAAACCAACAAGATAACACCAAACAAAAAAAGAGATAGAACGAAATAAAAATGGAACAACAAAAAATTATTATAGCCTTTCTCCCTATCTGTTCCTCAGACACAAATAGTTTTTCCTCAGATGTGAGCAGTTTTTCTTCCATCTCACTCATCTCCAGGGACAGGCAACTTAAAACAAAATAGGAATCATAAAATGGCTACCCATCCTCTCGCCCTGCCCTCAAGAGCGAGCAGTTTACCTTATCAGTTACCCTCAGTCGCTCCCCATATGAGCCACCAAATGCCGCTGTCTGGCTGGGCACAATCAGAATCCACTTGTCAAAAGAAACTAACTTTATTTTTAGAACCACACACGCCAAGCAAAACAGCCTCTCAGGAAAAATCCTCAGAACCCCAACTCCCAACACCAGCTTCCCAAAAGCCTCTCCCTCCCACAAAAGCCTCTATCCACTTCTCACAATCCTCCTGCTCTTGAGGCAGATTGGCTGGGTCACGTGGGCAGAGCCAAAAAAGTCCCCCAATGAGCAGCTCCATGGTCTGAATGGGCAGGGAAACAGCCGAATAAGCATCACCGCAGAGGAGCCAATCAGCTAGATGTTGCTGGGGCTGCTGTGAGCCAATCATAAGCTGGAAGTCTGAAAGGCGGGGAAACATCTCAATGAGCATCTCCAATGAGCATCACCACAGAGGAGACAATGAGCTAGAAGTTGCTAAGGCCGCTGTGAGCCAATCATCAGCCTGCAGCTGAAAGTTTGCTGGCACCTGGAAGTTTGCTGTGGCCCCTTCGGCTGTGACTATCAACAGGATACGTATGCACCATTCACTGAAGTTAGTTTTCAGTAATAGAAAACAAATATGAATTTCAGGTGGATGAATATTTCTGAAAATAATCTTGTGAAAAGTTGATTATAAATCCACATACTTGAACATGAATGAATTTAGGGAGTGTAAATAAGACACATATATTTCATATTTTGAAAAATCTGGAGAGTGTGTATGTGTGTATACACACACACACACACACACACACAAATTTTAAAATGTAGCAACATATATGCCAATCCAAATTCACCATGAAATATACATCATTCACAGATCTAAAAATATTCAATTTACTTAACAGGAATTTATGTATAATGTTGTTCTCCTAGGAAGCTCACCCATAGGTTCAATTTTCAGTTCCAACAGCATCTAGGAGGAGTGATCTCTTCTCAAAATTTGTATCTGCCAAATCAGCTACCGCACAAAAATATACACGTGATAAAAGGTAGGATTCTTTATGTGCATATAAAATAGATGTGCTGAATAGTCTACAGTGAAAGGGAGACAGGAATTCACATATTTGTTAACTTTAAAAACACATGGAGGACTATTTCAATTAAAAATTGACTAGAATTATAACACCTACTTGCAAAAGGCAAGTCCAAATATATACCATGCCTTCTCTGAACAGCTTCTATTTCTTTTCTGTTAGGATTCTTTTTCTCCATCATATTAGGATTAGTAGTCAGATTCTAGTACAGTATGGGTTAGTGTCAGGGATTCAGTATTTCAAATGGAAAATAGGAAAATGAATCCAATGTGTATGCAAACATATGCTAAACAAAAATCTTTCCACTCTCATCCAGAAAAATGCCTTGACATTACCTTCGCCCCAAGTAAGACACAATTAGAGGAGAAGAATTAGAAAATCTGTTAATACATATCTGGAATGGAAAATGCTCAGGAGTTCACAACCTTGAAGGTGGTAGAGGAGTTTCCAAAAGTAAGGGAAAGGGTAAACACTCCAGAAACATGGAGCTCTGCTTGCCTAAAGACTTCTTGAGAAACTGCCTCTGAGGTTGGGCACTTGAAATATACGTTGTTGTCAGAAGCTTTAGCTTTCTTTGTAGTGAGACCATCAAAGCTGGGTCTTCATCTATGTGACCTGGAGGATGTTGTTTCTTATTTTCCTAATGAACATGTGGCAGCAGTTCTGAATTCTCTCTTTGTAGGTAAACTGTGGCAACTTGGGGCTAAGTGTCTCCCTGTTTGGACTGTGAACCCAGTTGGTAATCCTCCAGTTTTCGTGGTGTTTCTTGCTGCTGCACTTGGAGTTTGGTATTTGCTTCTTGAAATACAAGGATTTCAACTGGGGCACAGTGCTGGAGGGATTTCTGTCACATGTGGTGTGTCAGGGTCTGCATATAAATGCACCAACCAGGCTTCTATCGCACATGCTTGCCCCCTTGACCATAGCAACTTGATTCTGAACATTGCCCTGAAAAATCTCCATATAACAAGATGCCTTTACATATAAGGGTCTGCTGGCTGCAGCATGTCAGTCACAAGCCATTTGGAAGCCAATGGCAGATCCACATGGCCCCAACACAGATGTTTTATCACACACCTGCACATCACTGCTCTAGGCCCCAACTCAGCAGTCTCCAAATTACTGGCATCTCTGTTCTACACCATTCTCATGAAACCAAGTCAATCAAGGCACTGTCTTGTACACTCATGATCAACAGCATAAGATCCAAAGTTACTCCAGTGCCATCTGGTCATGGGAATTTAAAAAATGTCATGGTACTTATCTAGCCATTTTTAAAGGATGAAGTTGGAGGCACTGTGGGTTTAAATTTATTCAGGAACCATTAAATGTTGAGGAAGTTTATTTCAATGAAAGTTCTGGAGAACTCTCAGAGGAAAGTCTTCCCAAAAGTGACCAAAAAGTCACATGAAGCCAGGCCCATTGAGGTCTACAATATGAGGTCCATGTGAGTTTTGACTCTCAACTATTGCTGCCAAGTCTTTCAGAATGAAATCATGTGATATCCTGGCTGAGATTCCCAGTGTTCTGTGGAAAGCTACCCTGGTCCAAGATCTCAGTTTCCAAGAGCGACTCTCATGCATGGCCTCCTAAAACCCCAACACAATTCATGGCAGTACTTCTCTGACGTCAGTTCTAGACCTCAGTGTCTAAGGGTATCACACCAGAGTTCAAGCCCAGGTGGACCCAGTCATCACTTCCAACCACCACACAAATAAACACAATTAAAACCAAAACACTCCCACAAGGCCCTCATCCTCTTCCATATAGACACTAATCATAACCTCTTGCTGGAGTTTTCCATGAGGGGCGCAGCCCAAGACAGTGTTCAAAAGAGCTCCCTTGCCACTTATTTTCCTAAAGTCAGCGTGGTTTTTTACCATTTTTGTTTTGGATACACACATGGAATCTTTCTTTAGATCCATGAGGTGCTGAGAATCTAAGCCACAGCATCACACAGGGCCAAGAGGCTGAATCAGACACATCCTTATCCTAAGCAATTAAACAAAGAGCGACAGGTGATGCGCATGCATTTCCATTTGAAAACAGTTTTCATCAGTCTTCCCAAATGGGTGGACTGAGGCAAAGACCTCCTGACATTCAGGTCAACAGATCAATAGGTAAGCAAAAGGCCAAAAGAAGGGTTTTTCCACTGAGACATTACTGGTCACACTGATATCTGTGTTTTCTGAGATGCTCCCATTTCCTTCAGCTATCCAGTACATGGCCATGTCACAGAGCTTGGAGGGGTACATATCTTGGACACAAATCCATAAGACTATTTTGGAGAGTGGCCAGAATTTAGGAAGAAAACCTGAACTTAGGAATTTAGTAGGTGTTGCACATCTATAAGACAAGCCACAGTCCATTAATAAATCGGGCAGGATGAATGCTGGGAAGCTTCCTAATAGACAGGACACATCCTTGATGCATTCTCTTTTCTAATGTCTTCAACCATGGACACAGTGGATTACATAGATAAAGAAACACTCACCTTGTCAAACGACCTACTATAAAGAGTCCACACCAAACCAAAAAAAACCCGCCTTTTCCACCTATTCTCAGAAAATGAGACAGAACCAAAAACTCACACCCACACCCACAAAGGCACCTCCTTTCCCCAAGTAGGTCTGTGACTATACAGTGTGTCCTCTGAATGGTGGGCCATACTATGTTACCCCAAAATGGCCTGTCTTGTCTCAGATCTGTTTTCTTTGGCCAACTCTGTGAAGTTGTGAGGATCCATTGGTGAGCCACTTTCTGCTTTCTCAGGAAGGGCCCCTCTTCAGAGCTTTTCTGGCATTTGGCCATCCTCACATCAGTAGGTACCAAGAAAGACTGACTCTGTCCTTGGTAAATCCAAACAAGTGAGACCACTGGGACTGGTACTGGGACTGGCTCTGTGTGCCTGGTTTCCTGGATCCAGGAAAAGTTGGATTTTTCCAACTTTTTTTTTTTTCCAAGTTCAGAGATTCCATCACCAAGAAAGTGAGGTAGGTCACTTCCTTCAGGAACTGAATGAGGTCACAGCCTTGGCAACCACGTTGTCCTAACAGATGCTTCCAAGGGTCCCATGAGATGGAGGCTGCACCTACTTCCTCTGACATTTTCATAAGTTAGAATGGTATATCAACCATAGGTACTGGGGAACAGCTCTCCACAGAGGCTTGGTTTGGTCCATCTTCTCTACATTAAGAAGAGAGATTCTGATTAAGACACAACCCTTTATCCTGACCATGTTGTTTTGCCATGGAAGATGACTTTTGCCCTCTCAGGTCGTTCATAGCATCCTACACATTCTCCAGGGATTATTTCTACATGGACCTTTGAGGTTCTCAGCAGGTGGAAGATCCATACATTCCTGTATTGTAATACCAACTCTGTCTCTGCTCTTCTGTAAAGTTAGATTGAGGAACAGTGTATGGTTAGGATTAATAACATGTTCAATATGGGTTAGGAATCATTCTGCTTATGAACAATGTTATTGGAAACCTGTGATATTTACATGAAAATATAGGTGAAATATAAGTATTGAAATATAAATCTAGGTAAGATTTGAATCCTAGAAGGGAATTTGGCCTTTGAGTGGGATACTTAGCTTTGAATTATGTTCTGCACATATGTCTCAGATAAATTGATATGCAATGGCATAGATCCTTGTACCTTCGATGATTGAATGTAGAAGAGAGCATCCAGTTAAAAAAGGGATTTTTGCTAGGATTAGGAATATAGTCGGTAGGATTACGAAGAAGATTGAGTATAGAATATGGACCAAAAGTTCTTTAGCAATAGGGTTTCTGGTAGAGATTGAATATAAATGTCAGCACATGTGAAGAGTCAGTCACAATGATGAACTGGGGAAAAAAGTAGGAAAGCAGATGTGAATAGAGAGTAGGAAATCAGGCAAATTATAAAATGAGTGAGAGGTTTAGACAGTTTCAACAGGGTGAGATTGAAAATGTAGTCTTAGGAAGAAACACATATGTAATCAC
This sequence comes from Callospermophilus lateralis, assembly GCF_048772815.1. Lineage (NCBI taxonomy): Eukaryota > Metazoa > Chordata > Mammalia > Rodentia > Sciuridae > Callospermophilus > Callospermophilus lateralis. Next base: position 8,033 of record NW_027513619.1, read on the forward strand.
CAATAGGATTGACATTTGAGAGCATTAGGCAACCTGGACATGGATGTTTTTAGTAATCCATGTTCACTTTCCATTTAGGCTTTGGGACAGTCATAAGTGTGACCTTTGCATTTTGTGTCCAGAATATTACTGTGATAAAATGTATATGTAGATCAGTTGACATGCATATTTTTTCCACCATTTCTGGGAGCAATATTTTGAAGATATAGAAATTATTGTTGGGAGTACACAGAGGTGTACCATGTGTCTATCAATATATAGACAATGCATGAATAGACCATACTGTGAATAAATGATATAACTGGTTTCACTTTGAATAATGGATTGAATTGATATCTGAAAGTATACAAGAAATCTTATATTGATGTACAATCATTCATTTAAACCAGTTTTACATCTAATGGTAATATTAGTGTTATGTTTTATCATGACGGGTGTGTCAGTTTTGCTTCAAAAGTGATAATGGAAATCGAAAATAATGTGTTTGGAAAGAAGTGTCACAAAAAGAGAAGTCAAGAAACATGGAGGAATACATGTGTTCTGAAGCAAAAGTGATTGAAAGCAAAACAAATGTGTATATATTTGCTAAATTGTGGATGAAATATACATCCTATGATGTGCATTAACTGGAGAAATAGTAATGTACCAGTGTTGAATAAAAATGAACGTCAAGATACACATTATATCACATAGGAATCTTCTTGCATTGATGTTAAACTGGGTCAGTTACTGTATAAATATTAGAATTTTATTTTGGTGTTATAATACAATTTATTTTAGCACTAGCATGCCACAGAATGTAGAAGAAAGAGCAATGGATTTTTAGTTATAACACTAATAATCTAGCATTTAATGATTATTTTGGGGAGTCTAGAATTTACATAAGGCTATGCAACATAATTTTTTGTATTTAACATTCATAAAATCTTGGAATTTTGGTAATATTTCTCCTTTTTTTATTTTTTCAGTTGTTGATAGACCTTCATTTTATTTATTCGTATGTGGTGCTGAGAATATAACCCACTGCCTCACACATGCTAGACAAGCATGTTAACACTGAGTCACAAACCCAGCCCCTCCACTTTTATCTTTTCATCAAACACTCCTCTCCCTCTTCTTTACTCACTTTCTTCCTCATTTTCCCCGTTCTCTCTCTTCCTTTTTCATTTTCCCTCCACAAGTATTTTTCTCTCATAGCATTACAAACAGTACTATGCTATGAAATTTACATTTAAAACTGTTTTTTATAGTCATTCTTTTCTTGAGAAAATTTAAAAATTATAACCACCTGATAAATATATTACAATACATTTATTATGCATATGTATCTATATTCATGCATATGTGTTACATATATATATATATATATATATATATATATATATATATATATATATATATATATATTTAAAAGTACTTTGATTAGCCTGTTAGAAATAATATAGACCAAGTCTTTCTTAATTCTCAAGTCTTCCAGAATTAACATCTTACAGTCAAAATCAAATAAACATATTTAAGTAAACAGGTATCATTCTTATTTATCAATACTGATAATTTAAGGTTTTTATATCACATTTAGCTGTAATATGGCATATTAACTCTTTTGAATTAGAGAATTTTTTTTTTGAACAACCTATTATTTAAGGACCATATGCACTGACATTTTAAATGGCTTTCTTGTGATTTCACTTTCTATCAATTGCATATTAATTGCCAAATACTTATTTTAGTAATTTTCATATTCATAATTGATATAAAGTCAATTGATTAATTCTTTTTGTAAGGAGTTACTAATTACAGTAGGGACAGTATTAATAATTCTAAATCTTTATAAAAATGGTACAAAAATATTTTCATGCAAAATTATGTATAATTGCATGCTCTAAATGTTTGATTGTTGATACATATAATAAAGAGGTTTTGATGAGTCTCTTCCCCAGTAAAACAGAAAATGCAAAGATATAGTTGGGTATGTATGTCCAAACAAACATATGGAAAAATACACATTATCATCTAGAAACTATTAAATAAAAGATGAAAAGAACAATCCAACACATTGTACCAACTTGTCAGATGAGGTAGTATTCTGGAAGAATAGCCTAAGTCTAGACCTGGTCCATGACAAAATATTCACAAAAAAATAAAATATGAAAAATATAGGAAATGCTATGAGTTTTTCTTGAAGGTAAGTGGATTATCCTTTAATCTCAATTATGTGCATTTTTAAAAGCCAGTTTTCTGGTAAAATAAATTTGTGATAGTTACAAGTACACAAAACAAAGTTTCTGCTTAGCAAAATGAATGCATCTCAACTCTTTTTTAGCTGATTTCTTCCCACTCAACTTTAAACCTTTATTTATTTATTTTTTATTGGTTGTTCAAAACATTACAAAGCTCATCCTATATCATCTTTCATACATTTGACTCAATTGGGTTATGAACTCCCAATTTTCCCCAAATACGAGTTGCAGAATCACATCGGTTACACATTCACATTTTTACATGATGTCATATTAGTGACTGTTGTATTCTGCTACATTTCCTATCCCCTACTATCCCCTACTATACCCCCTCCCATCCCCTCCCATCTTCTTTCTCTACCTCATCTGCTGTTGTTCACTTCTCTCCCTTGCCCCACCTTTCCCCAATTTTCCCTACCCCATTGTTTGAAGATGCTATCCTACTTCCATTGCATGCTTTTAGCCCCTTTTTCAAATATAAGAAAGTTGTAATTTTGAGGATTGGTTTCTGTGTCCTCTATTCTGTACCATTGTTCCACCTGCCTATTTTGTTACCAGTACCACACTGTTTTTGTTACTATTGCTTTTAGTACAGTTTGAACTCTGGTATCACTATACCTCCAGATTCATATTTTCTGTTTAGAGTTGCTTTTGCTATTCTGGGTCTTTTGTTTTTCCATCTTCTAAGATCTTCTTCTCTCTCTCTCTTTAGGGTTCTGTAGTTTTCAGTATATAAAACTTTCACGTCTTTTGTTAGGTTGATTCCCAAGTATCTTATTTTATTTGAGGATATTGTGAATGGAGTGGTTTTCCTCATTTCCATTTCAGAAGTTGTGTTGCTGACATACAGGAATGCCTTTCATTTATGCGTGTTAATTTTATATTCTGCCACTTTGCTGAATTCATTTATTAACTCTAGCCGTTTCATTGTAGACCCTTTGGGGTCTGTTAAATATATTTTCATGACATCTGCAAATAGCGATAATTTAAATACTTCTTTTCCTATTTTTATGCCTTTAATTTTTTTTGTCTGTCTAATTGTTCTGGCTAGTATTTCAAGAACTAAATTGAATAGAAGTGGTGATAGAGGGCATCCCTGTTTTGTTCCAGATTTTAGAGGGAATGCCTTCAGTTTTTCCACATTTAGGATGATGCTAGCCTGAGGTTTAGCATATATAGCTTTTACAATGTTGAGGTAATTTCCTGTTATCCCTAGTTTTTCTAGTGTTTTGAACATAAAGTGATGCTGAACTTTGTCAAATGTTTTTTCTGCATCTATTGAGATGATCATATGGTTCTTGTCTTTATGTCTATTGATGTGGTGAATGGCATTTATTGATTTCCGTATATTGAACAAGCCTTGCATCCCACGGATGAATCTTACTTGATCATGGTGCACAATTTTTTTGATATGCTTTTGTATTCGATTCGCCAGGATTTTATTGACAAGTTTTGCATCGAAGTTCATTAGAGATATTGGTCTGTAGTTTTCTTTCTTTGAAGTGTCTTTGTCTGGTTTCGGGATCAGGGTGATTTATCCTCATAGAATAAATTTGGAAAAGCTCCTTCTTTTTGTTTTTCTTGAAATAGCTTGAAAAATATTGGTATTAATTCTTCTTTAAAGGTTTTGTAGAACTCCGCTGTATACCCATCCGGTCCATGGCTTCTTTTGGTTGGTAGTTTTTGATGGCTTCTTTCATTTCTTCCTTTGTTATTGGTCTGTTTAAATTGCGTGTGTCTTCCTGACTCAATCTGGGCAGATCTTATGACTTAAAAAATTCATCGATATCTTCACTATCTTCTATTTTATTGGAATATAGTGTTTCAAAATACTTTCTAATTATCTTCTGTATTTCTGTAGTGTCTGTTGTGATATTGCCTGTTTCATCCCGTATGTTAGTAATTTGAATTCTCTCTCTTCTTCTCTTCATTAGCATGGCTGTGGGCCTGTCAATCTTATTTATTTTTTCAAAGAACCAACTTTTAGTTTTATCAAATTTTTAAATTTTTTTTTGTTTCAATTTTGTTGATTTCTGCTCTAAATTTAATTATTTCTTGTCTTCTACTACATTTGCTGTTGTTTTGCTCTTCCTTTTCTAGGTTTTTGAGGTGTAGTGTGAGTTCATTTATTTGTTGATTTTTTTCTTTTTTTGAGGAAAGAACTCCAAGAAATGAACTTCCCTCTTAAACTGCTTTCATTGTGTCCCATCGATTCTGGTATGTTGTGTCTGTATTGTCATTTGTCTCTAAGAATTTTTTTTATCTCCTCCATTATGTCTTCTGTAACCCAGTGATCATTCAGTAGCATGTTGTTCATTTTCCATGTGATGTAGGATTTTTCCTTCCTTCTTTCATCATTGATTTCCAGTTTCATTCCATTATTATCAGATATAGTGCATGGTATAATCTCCATGCTTTTATATTTACTAAGAATTGCCCTATGGCATAATATATGGTCTATCTTTGAGTAGGATCCATGTGAAACTGAGAAGAACGTGTATCCACTTGATGATGGCTGATATATTCTATATATGTCGTTCAAGTCTAGGTTACAAATTGTGCTGTTGAGTTTGATAGTTTCTTTATTCAGTTCTTGTCTAGAGAATCTGTCTAATGCCGAGAGTGGTGTCTTAAAGTCACCCATAATTATTGTGTTGTAGTCTATTTGGCTATTGAACTTGAGGAGAGTTTGTTTTATGAACATTGCAGCTCCATTGCTTGGTGCATACAAATTCATAATTGTTATGTCTTGTTGGTGGATGGTTTCTTTTAACAGAATATAGTGTCCTTCTTTATCCCTTTTGATTAACTTAGGTTTGAAGTTGATTTTATTCCACATGAGTATGGCCACTCCTTCTTGCTTCTGAGGGCCATGTGAGTGGTATGATTTTTCCCAACCTTTTACCTTCACCCTGTGTATGTCTTTTCCTATCATATGAGTCTCCTTAAGGCAGCATATTGTTGGATTTATTTTTTTTGATCCAGGTTACTAGCCCATTCTCTTGATTGGTGAATATAATCCATTAACATTTAAGGTTACAATTGAAATATGATTTGTTCTTCCAATCATGTTTATTTATTTATTATGTTTTAGTTTGGCTAGTTTTTACTTTTTTGGTTATTTTCCTCCCCCTTTACTGAGATACCTCCTGCTGTTAGTTTTCGGCACTATTTATCAATTCCTCTTCTTGTAGTATTTTGCTCAAAATGCTTTGCAGTGCTGGTTTTCTGGCTGCGAATTCTTTTAGCTTTTGTTTATTGTGAAAGACTTTAATTTCGTTTTCAAATCTGAACCTTAATTTTGCTGGATACAGTATTCTTGGTTGGAATCCATTATTTTTCAGCATTTGAAATACATTGTTCAAGGATCTTCTCACTTTCAAAGTCTGTGATGAAAAATCAGTCATTAACCTAATTGGTTTTCCCCTGAATGTAATCTGCCTCCTTTCTCTTATAGTGTTTAATATTCTCTCCTTGTTCTGTATGTTGGCTATCTTCATAATTATATGTCTTGGAGTTTGTCTATTATGATTTTGAATGTTTGGGGTCCTGTAGGCTTCCAGGATTTGACAATCCGATCCATCTTTCATCTCTGGGATGTTTTCTAGAATTATTTTATTTAATATGTTCTCCATTCCTTTGGTTTGAATCTCTATGCCTTCTTCTATCCCAATGACTATCATTTTTTATGACATCCAATATCTCTTGAATAGATTGCTAGTGGGATTTAAGCCTCTTTTCTGTGTTGATTATATTCTTTTCAAGTTGATAAACTTTGTCTTCATTATCTGATATTCTGACTTCTGCTTGATCTAGTCTATTTGTAATATTCTCGTTTGAGTTTTTAATTTGGTTAATACTTTCCTGCATTTCTAGTATTACTGTTTGATTTCTTTTAAGATCTCTATCTCCTGGTAAAGCTCGTTGTTTGCCATTTGAGTTTGTTTGTTTAATTCATTTTCAAAATATACTTTTATTGCTTGGACTTGCTGCCTCATGTCTTCTCTAATATTCCTTTCCATCTGAGTTAGGAATGCCTTAAGTTCTTTCCCTATCCCTGTTTCTGATGCTTCTAGGTCCTCCTGTAGAATTAAGTTGTCCTGCATTGTTTGTACTCCTTTCTTTCCCTTGTTTTTTCATGATGCTCATGTTACTTTCCAGCTCTATTTGATTGCTGTGTTTCTGTTTTATTCTATAGATTTGTTTCGGTGTTGTGTATCTCTGTTGTCTCTCCTTTGTGTTGGTAGACTATGCCTGCTAAAGTGGATTCCACTTGTAGGGAATTCCGAAGGCCGAGCTCCAGTGACGTCACCCCTCTGCTTTGGCGGGCCCAGGCTCCTTGCCGAAATGTTCGAATACGGGGATGGAACTGGACTGTCTCCAGTTGGTTTCAGCTCTAGGTCACTGGCGGGTGGGCAATCACTAGCCACCCAGTGGCGCAGTCGGTCTCCTGCGCCCCGGTGTTCTCCAGACGCCCAGTCACGCGGACAGCAGGTGGACTGTCACCTGCGCTTCTGTGTTCTCCAGCTTCCCAGTCACAAGAGCCTGGCCTCTAGTCCCCTGGTTTCTCCTGCTAGTCCTGGTTTCTCCTGCTAGACTAGATTTCCCCTGAGTGATGCTTCTCTGCAGTTCAATCTGTATTCTGGGCCTGTCATTTGTTGGGTGTGGAGGGTGTCTATTGGAACCCAGACACTCTATTGTTTTGAGGATCAGTCAGACCGGATCTCCGGTTGCACATTTGGCTCGTTTTTCAGACCCAATTACCAGATCTCAGTGCTAAAAATCTTTCTTATAGGTTTTGGTGCACCCCCATTTTGCTGTAAGTTCTTAACAAGATAGTTTTTTGTGGTTCTATCTCATTATTCACCTGTGCAGTGGCGCATTACACTGGGTGTGATGCACTCTATTCGTGGCCATCAGGCAATGATGAAATATTATGCTTTGTATGCAGCATTTACTGAAGTTAGTTTTCAGTATTAGGAAACAAATATGTATTTCAGGTGAATGAATAATCTGAATTTCTGAGAATAATCTTGTGAAAAGTTGATTATAAATCCACATACGTGAATATGAATGATTTTAGGGAGTGTATAATAAGACACATATATTTCATATTTTGAAAAATCTGGAGAGTGATATATATATATATATATATATATATATACATATATATATATATATATATATACACACAGAAACACACTCACAGACATTAAAAAGTAGCAATATATATGCCAATCGAAATTCAAAATGAAATATATATCCTTCACATATCCAAAAAAATACATTTTACTGAAAATGGATTTATGTATAATGTTGTTCAACTAGGAGGCTCACCCATAGGTTGAAATTTCAGTTCCAAAAGGGTTTAGGAGGAGTGATCTCTTCTCACAATTTGTATCTGCCAAGTCAGCCACCTCAGAAGAAAGTCTGTGTGATACCAGGTAGTATTCTATATGAGCATATAAAAATACATGTGCTGAATAGGTGACAGAGAAAGGGGAGAGGAATTCACATATTTGTTAACGTTAAAAACACATGGAGAAATATTTCAATAAACATTGACTATATTTATAACTCCAACCCCATATAATGCAAAAGGGAAGTCCAAGTATACACCATGCTTTCTCTGAACTGTTTGTATTTCCATTCTGTTAGGGTTACTATTCTCCATCATATTAGGATTAGTAGTCAGAGTCTAGTAGGTTATGGATTAGTGTCAGAGATTCAGTATTTCGAATAGAAAATAGGAAAATAAACCCATTGTGTTTGCAAATATGTGTGATACAAAAATCTTCCCACTCTCATTCAGAACAATGCCTTGACATTACCTTCTCCCCTAATAAGACACAATTAGAGGAGAAGAGTTAGAAAATCTGTGAATACATATCTGGAATAGAATATTCTCGGTGTTCACAAGCTTGGAGGTGGTAGAGGAGTTTCCAAAAGTAAGGGACAGGGTAAACACTCCACAAACATGGAGCTCTGCAGGCCTAAAGACATATTGAGAAACTGCCTCTGAGTTTGGGCACTTAAAATGTATGTTGTGGTCTGAAGCTTTAGCTTCCTCTATAGTGAGAGCATCAAAACTGGTCTGCATCTATGTGACCTGGGGGACATGGTATCTTATTTTCCAATGAACATGAGGCAGCAGTGCTGAATTCTCACTTTGTAGGTAAACTGTGGCAACTGGAGTCTAAGCGTCAATCTGTGTGGACTGTGAAGCTAATTGATCATGCTCTACTTTTCTTAGTAGAGCACTGGGAGTTTGTTATTTGCTTCACAATACAAGGAGTTCAACTTGGTCAGAGTGCTGGAGGGAGTTCTGTCACATGTGGTGCCTCAGGGTCTGCAGGAGAATGCACCAGTCAGGCTTCTATTTCACATAGTTTGACCCCTTGACCATAGCATCCTGATTCTGAACATTGCCCTGAAACCTCTCCATATAACAAGATGCCTTTACATATAAGGGTCTGCTTGCTGCACCATGTCAGTTACAAGCCATTTGGAAGCCAATGGCAGATCTACATGGCCCCAACACAGATGTTTTATCACACACCTGCCCACCACTGTTCTAGGCCCACTACTCAGCAGGCTCCAACTTACTGGCATCTCTGTTCTACACCATTTTTAAGAAACGCAGTCAATCAAGGCACTGTCTGGTATACTCATGATCAGCAAATGGACATCAAAAAGTTCTCCAGTGCCACCTGGTCATGAAAATTTCAAAAATTCCATGGTATTTCTCTAGCCATTTTTCAAGGATGAAGTTGGAGGCACTATGATTTTCAATTCACTCAGGAACCTTTAAATGTTGAGGAAGCTCATTTCAATGAAAGCTCTGGAGAACACTCACAGGCAAGGCTTCCCAAAGGGTCGCCAAAAGGTCACATGAAGCCAGGCCCATTGAGGTCTGCAATGTGAGATCATGTGTGTTTTGCCTCTCAACTATGGCTGCCAAGTCTTTCAGAATAAAATCATGTGATATTCTGGCTGAGATTCCTCGTGCCTTGTGGAAAGCCTTTCTGGGCACAGATCTCAGTTTCAAAGGGCGACTGTCATTCATGGCCTCCTAAAATCCCAACACAACTCATGGCAATAATTCTCTGAGGTCAGTTCCAGAACTCAGTCTCTAAAGGGAATCACACCAGAGTTCAAGACCAGGTGGAGCCAGTCATCTTTTTCAACCGCCACACAAACTTCCAAAATTAAAACCCAAACACTCCCACAAGGCCCTCATCTTCTTCCATATAGATACTCATTATAAACTCTGGCTGGAGGTTTCCATGAGGGATGCAGAACAAGATAGTGTCCAAAGTTAGCTCCCTTGCCCCTCATTTGCCTAAAGTCGGGGTGGCCTGAACACCTTCCTGTGAACCTGGAGTGATCAAATAGTGTGCCGTTAATACTGCTCTGCTTCTCCAATTTGAGGATGACTGACTGTGGGGTTTAGATTCTTTATGTGAATTGGAAGCATGAGAAAATGCAAGCACCTTTGGGCTTGCCTCTCCTTGGCTTTAAAGAATGAATTTGACCCAAAGAATCCCTCTTCTCACTTGATGGAGGTCAGGAACCTTACAGAGGAAGGCAAGAGACTTCATCCGCAATGACTGCTCTTTTGATCATTTTGGTTTTGGATGAACACATGGGATCCATCAGGTGCTGAGAATCTAACCACAGCCTCACACAGGGCCAAGAGGCTGTTTCAGACAAATCCATTTCCAAAGCAATTAAGCAAAGAGCTACAGGTGATGTCCATTCATTTCCATTTGAAATATTTTTTCTTCAGGCTTCACAAAGAATGGGCCTGTGGTAAATACCTTCCTGATATTCAGGGCAACAGAACAATAGGTAAGCAAAAAGCCCAAATCAGGGTTTCTCCACTGAGACTTTCCTGGTCACACTAGCTACCCACTACATGGCCATATAACAGAGCTTTTAGGTGGTAAATATCTTGGACACAAAACCATGAAGCTATTCTGCAGAGTGTCCAGAATTCAGAAAGAAAACAGAAACTTATGAAGATATCAGGTGTTGCCCTTTGATAACAAAAGCCACAGTCCATTTATAAATTGGGCAAGATGAATGCTGGGAAGCTTTCTACTAGACAGGACACATCCTTTGATGCATTCTTATTTCTAATGTCTACAACCACGGACACAGTGGGATACACAGACATAGAAGCACTCGCATTGCAAAACGACTAACTAGAAACAGTCCACGCCAATCCAAACAAACAGTCTTTCCTACCTATTCTCAGAACATGAGACAAGACCATGAACATACACCCACACCCACAAAGGCACCACCTTTGCTCCAAGTAGTTCTGTGATTACCCAGAGTGTCCTCTGAATGGTGGGCCATACTATATTCCCCCCAAATGGCCTGTCGTGTCTCAAATCTGGTCTCCTTGGCCAATTCTGTGAAGTTGTCATTAGCCATGGGTGAGCCACTACCTGCTTTCTCAGGAAAGGCCCCTCTTCAGAGCTTTTCTGGCATTTGAACATCCTCACATCTGTAGGCACTAAGAAAGACTGACTCTGTCCTTGGTAAATTGAAGCAAGTGAGACCACTGGGCCTGGGACTGCGACTGGCTCTGGGTGCCATTCTTCCTGGATTCCAAGTTCAGAGAGTTCCATCACAAAGGAAGTGAGGTGAGGTCACTTCCTTCAGAAACTGAATGAGGTCACTGCTTTGGCAACAACTTTGTCCAAATAGTTACTTCTAAGGGCCCATGAGATGGAGGCTGTTCCTACTTTCTGTAACACTTTCAAAAGTTAGAATGGTATATCAACCATAGGCACCTGGGAACACCTCTTCACACAGGCCTGGTTTGGTCTATCTTCTCTACATTAAGTTGATAGAGGCTGATACAGACACATCCCTTCATCCTCACCAGGTTGTTTGCCATGGAAGATGACTTTTGCTCTCTCGGGAACTTCACAGCTGCCTACATCTTCTCCAGGGATTATTTCTACATGGACCTTTGATGTTCTCAGCAGGTGGAAGATTCCCTACATTCCGGTATTTAAAGAGAAACTCTGTCCCTCCTCTTCTGTAAAGTTAGATTGAGGTAACAGTGTATATTTAGGGTTAATAACATGTTCGATTTGGGTTAGGAATCTCTCTGCCGGATGAATAATGGTATTGGGAACCTGTGATATTTACAAGAATATATAGGTGAAATATAAGTATGAAAACAGAAATGTAGGTAAGATATGAAGCCAGAAGGGCATTGGGCCCTTGAGTGGGATACTTAGGTTTGAATTATGTTCTGCACATGTGTCTCAGATGAATTGATATAAAATGGCATAGGACCTTTTACCTTGAATGATTGATTGTTGAAGAGAACATCGAGTTAAAAAGTGATAGTCAGTAGGATTAGTAAGATAGTCAGTAGGTTTATAAAGAAGAGTGAGTATAGGATTTGGACCAAAAGTTCTTTAGCAATAGAGTTTCGGGTAGAGAGTGAATGTAAATGTCAGCATATGTGAAGTATGAGTCACAATGATGAACTAGGGAAAATATGTAGGAAAGCAGATATCAATAGAGATATTAGGAAATCAGGCAAAGTGTAAAGTGAGTGATAGAATTAGACATTTCCAACAGGCTTGAGGTTGAATATATAATCTTAGAAAGAAACAAATATGTAGTCATCAATAGGATTGACATTTGAGAGCATTAGGTAACCAGGACATGGTTGTTTTTGGTAATCCATGCTCACTTTCCATTTAGGCTTTGATACAATCATGAGTTTGACCTTTGCTTTTTGTGTCCAGAATATTACTGTGATAAAATGTATTTATAGATAAGGTGACATCAGTATTTCTTCCACCATTTCTGGGAGCAATATTTTGAAGAGGTACAAATTAGTAATGGGGGGACAAATAGGTGTACACTGTGTTTATGAATATAGAGATAATGCATTAATAGACCAGACAGTGAATAAATAACATAACTGGTTCCAACTTTAAATAATGGATTGAATTGAAATGTGAAAATATACAGGAAATTTTATATTGATATACATACATTCATTCCAACCAGTTTTACATCTAATGGTAATATTAATGTTATAGTTTATCATGAAGAGTGTGTGAGTTTAGCTTCAAAATTGATTATGGAAATCGAAAATAATGTGTTTGGAAAGAAGTCTCATGAAAAGACCAGTCAAGTAACATGGAAGAATTCATGTGTTCTGAAGCAGGAAGTGAAACAATTTCTTATTAATTTGCTAACTTGTGGATGAAATATATGTCCTATGATGTGCAAAAACTGAAGAAATACTAATGTACCAGTGTTGAATTAAAATAAAGGTCAAAATAGACATTAAGTCCCATAGGAATCTACTTGCATTGATGTTAAACTGGGTCTGTTACTGTAAAAATATTAGGATTTGTAAGCACCATTGATTGAAGTTAGTTCTCATACTGGGAAACAAATATGTATTTCAGGTAGATGAATATTTCTGAGAATAATCTTGTGAAAAGTTGATTATAAATCCACATACATGAATATGAATGAATTGATGGAGTGTATATAAGAGACATATATTTCATATTTTATAAAATCTGGAGAGTGTGTGTGTGTGTGTATATATATATATATACAGAAAAACACAAAAATACATTAAAAAGTATCAATATATATGCCAAACGTAATTTATCAGTAATATATATCATCCACAGATGAAAATATATTTATTTTACTGAACATGGATTTATGTATAAATTGTTCTACTGGGAAGCTCACCCATAGTTTTAATTTTCAGTTCCACCAGCGTTTACGAGATCTCTTCTCACAACTTGTTTCTGCCCAGTCAGCCAACTCAAAAAAATGTACGTGTGAGACCACGTAGGATTCTATATTTGCATATAAAAATACATGTGCTGAGTAGGCTGCATAGAAAGGAAGACAGGAATTTACATATGTGTTAACATTAAAAACACATGGAGGACTATTTCAATTAAAAATTGAGTAGATTTAGAATACCTACCCTCTATCATGCAAAAAGGAAGTCCAACAATACACCATGCCTGCTGTAAACTGCTTGTATTTTCATTCTGTTTGGGTATTTTTCTCCATCATATTAGGATTAGTAGTCAGAGTCTAGTAGGGTATGAGATAGTGTCAAGAATTCAGTATTTCAAATGGAAAATTGTAAAATGAATCAATGTGTATGCAAATGTGTGCTACACAAAAATTTTCCCACTCTCATTCAGAACAATGCCTTGACATTACCTTCACCCCAAGTAAGACACATTTAGAGGAGAAGAGTTAGACAATCTTTGAATGCATATCTGAAATGAAAAATGTTCAGGAGTTCACAACCTTGGAGTTGGTAGAGGAGTTTCCAAAAGTAAGGGAAAGTGTAAAATCTCCACAAACATGGAGATTTACCAGCCTAAAGACTTCTGGAGAAACTGCCTCTAGGTTGGGCACTTGAAATATATGTTGTTGTCAGGAGCTTTAGCTTCCTTTCTAGTGAGACAATCAAAGCTTGGTCTGCACATCTGTGACCTGGAGGACATGGTTTATAATTCTCCAATGAACATGAAGCAGCAGTGTTGATTTCTCTCTTTGTAGGTAAACTATGGCCACTGGGTCTAAGTGTCTCCCCATGTAGACTGCTAAGCCATTAGGTCCTCCTCCACTTTTCAAAACGTTTCTTGATACTGCACTCGGAGTTTGGTATTTGCTTCATGAAATACAAGGAGTTCAACTGGGACAAAGGGCTGGAGAAAGTTCTTTCACGTGTGGTGGGTCAGGGTCTGCAGGAGAATGCACCAACAGGGCTTGTATACCACATAGGTTGCTCCCTTGACCATAGAAACCTGATTTTGAACATTGCCCTGAAACCTCTCTATATAACCAGATGTCTTTACATACAGGATCTGCTGGCTGCACCATGTCAGTCTCAAGCCATTTGGAAGCCAATGGCAGATCCACATGACCCCACCACAGATGTTTTATCACACACTTGCTCACCCCCGCTCTGGGCCCATTACTCAACAGGCTTCAAATGACTGGCATCTCTTTTCTACACCATTTTCATGAAAACAAGTCAATCAACACACTGTCTGGTACACTCATGATCAGCAACTGGACATCCAAATGTTCTCCAGTGCCACCTGGTCAAGGAAATTTCAAAAATTTCATGGTATTTATCTAGCCAATTTTCAAGGATGAAGTTGGAGACACTGTGGGTTTCAATTCATTCAGAAATTATTTAATGGTGAGGAAGCTCATTTCAATGAAAGCTCTGGAGAACTGTCACAGGCAAGGCTTCCCAAAGAGTGGCCAAAAGGTCACATGAAGCAAGGCCCATTGAGGTCTACAATTGAGGTCCATGTGTGTTTTGACTATCAAATATGTCTGACAAGTTTTTCAGAATAAAATTGTGTGATATCCTCCTGAGATTCCCAGTGCTCTGTGGAAAGCGACACTGGGCCTAGATCTCAGTTTCCAAGGGTGACTCTCATGCGTGGCCTCCTAAATCCCAACACAATTCATGGCAATATTTCTCTGAGGTAAGTTCCAGAACTCAGTCTCTAAGGGGAATGACACCATAGTTCAAGCCCATTTGGATCCAGTCATCTCTTCCAACCGCCACACGAATGACCACAATTAAAACCAAAACACTCCCACATGGCCCTCATCTTGTTAAATATAGACACTCATCATAAACTCTGGCTGGAGGTTTCCATGCGGGACGCATCCCAAGACAGTGTCCAAAATATTCTCCCTTGCCCCTCATTTGCCTAAAGTCAGGGTGGCCTGGACACCCTTCCTGTGAACCAGAAGTGATCAAATAGGCCTGCCGTTAATACTGCTCTGCTTCTCCAATTTGAGCACTATTGACTCTCAGGTATAGATTTTTTTATGTGATTTGGAGTCACGAGAAAACACAAGCACCTCTGCAGGACTTTGAAAAACTCATTTGACCAAAAGGATCCCTGTCTCACTTGATAGAGGTCAGGTACCTAACAGAGGAAGGCAAGAGACTCATCCACAATTACTGAATTTTTGCCATTATGGTTTTGATTGCACACATGGTATCTATCTTTAGATCCATCATGTGCTGAAAATTTAAGCCACAACCTCATACAGGGCTAGGAGGCTGATTCAAACACATCCCTTTCCAAAGCAAAGAACCACAAGTTATTCCCATTTATTTCCATTTTAAAACTGTTTTGTTCAGGCTTCACAAAGGGGTGGCCTGAGGCAAAGACCTTCCTGACATTCAGGGCAACAGAACAATAGGTAAGCAAATGAACCAAAATATGGGTTCTTCACTGAGCGTTTACTGGTCACAATGATGTCTGAGTTTTCTAAATGTTCCCATTTCCTATAGCTATCAAGTACATGGCCATGTCACAGAGCTTGGGGGTGGTATGTATCTTGGACACAAAACTATGAGGCTATTCTGGAGAGTGGCCAGAATTCAGGAAGAAAACAGGAACTTAGGAAGTTAGTAGGTGTTGCCCATCCATAAGGAAAGCCACAGTCCATTCATCAACTAGGCCTGATGAATGCTGGAAAGTTTTCCACTAGACAGGACACATACATTGATACATTCTCTTTTCGAATGTCTACAACCATGGACAGAGTGGGATACACAGACATAGAAGCACTCGCCTAGTCAAACGACTTTCTAGAAACAGTCCACTCCAATCAAAACAACAGCCTTTCCTACCTATTCTCAGAACATGAGACAAAACCACAAACTCACACCCACACCCACAAAGGCACCTCCTTAACTCAAGTAGGTCTGTGACTATCCGGAGTGTCCTCTGAATAGTGGGCCATACTATGTTCCCCTAAAATGGCCTGTACTGTCTCAGATCTGGTCTCCTTGGCCAACTCTGTGAAGTTGTCAACAGCCAGCGGTGAACCACTACCTGCTTTCTCAGTAAAGGCCCCTCTTCAGAGCTCTTCAGGCATTTGGCAATCCTCATATCAGTAGGTACCAAGGAAGACTGACTCTGTCCTTGGTAAATCCAAACAAGTGAGACCACTGGGATTGGGACTTGGACTGGCTCTCCGTGCCTGGCTTCCTGGATCCCAAATTCAGAGATTTCCATCACCAGGAAAGTGAGGTGAGGTCACTTCCTTCAGGAACTGAATGAGGTCACTGCCTTGGCAACCACTTTGTCCTACCAGATTCATCCAAG
The DNA here is from genome assembly GCF_048772815.1 of Callospermophilus lateralis. Lineage (NCBI taxonomy): Eukaryota > Metazoa > Chordata > Mammalia > Rodentia > Sciuridae > Callospermophilus > Callospermophilus lateralis. The sequence goes on from NW_027513619.1 coordinate 24,447, forward strand.
GTTCCCATGAGATGGAGGCTGCCACTACTTCCTGTGACACTTTCACAAGTTAGAATGGTATATCAACCATAGGCACCTGGGAACAGCTCTCCACACAGGCATGGTTTGATCAATCTTCTCTACATTAAGAAAGGAGAGGCTGATTCAGACACATCCCTTAATACTGACCAGGTTGTTTGTCATGGAAGATGACTTTTGCTCTATTAGGTCCTTCATAGCTGCCTGCAACTTCTCCAGGGTATCATTTCTGCTTGTACCTTTGATGTTCTCAGCAGGTGGAAGAGCCCCTACATTACTGTATTGTAAGACAAACTCTCTCCCGGCTCTTCTGTACAGTTAGTTTGAGGGTACAGTGTATGGTTAGAGTAATAACAGGTTTGATTTAGGTTAGAAATCATACTGAGGAATGAACAATGGTATTGGGAACTCGCGATATTTACGAGAATATATAGGTGAAATATAAGTATGAAAACAGAAATCTAGATAAAGTTTGAATCCAAGAAGGGCATTGGGCTGTTGATTGGGATACTTAGCTTTGAATTATATTCTGCACAGATGTCTCAGATAAATTGATATACAATGGCATAGGACCTTGTACCTTGGATGATTGATTGTCAAAGGGAATTTCCAGTCAAAAAGGGATAGTCGGTAGGATTAGGAAGATAGTTGGTAGGTATAGAAAAAAGAGTGAGTATAGGATTTCGAACAAAAGTTCTGTAGCAATAGGGTTTCGGATAGAGAGTGAATGTAAATTTCAGCACATGTAAAGAGTCAGTCACAATGATGAACTCAGGAAAATATGTATGAAAGCAGATATCAATGGAGACATTAGGAAATCAGGAAAAGCATAAAGTGAGGGTTAGTATTAGTCATTTTCAACAGGGTTGAGGTTTAATATATAATCTTAGAAAGCAACAAATATGTAGTCACCAATAGGATTGATTTGCGAGCATTAAGCAACCTGGAAATGGATGTTTTTAGAAATCCATGCTCACTTTCCATTTAGGATTTGGTGAAAGGTTAATAAGATAGGTACTCGTCACTTCCTGTTTTTCTGTATGCTTAACAAAACACTGTTGAAACCTTGAGGACTGTTTGCTAATTTTTTCCCCAGAATGTGCTGTCCCCGACTGCCAAACAGAGAATGTACACCCTCACCTGTTTGCACGCAAACCGCCCACTCGCCCTGACCCATCAATAAGCTTCCCTCCCTGCCCTCTTCAAGGAAAGTATATAAGCTCTGCTTAAGCTGTTCTCATTGCTCTCTGCTCTATTCAAGTGAGCACTGAGCCCCAGATTGCTAGACTCCCAATAAACCCAGGGTAACTTTTGATGTGGAGGGGACCCCAGTAAACTTTGAAGTGGATACAGGGGCAGTATACTTAGTCCTTAAGGCCCCACTGGGCCCTCTATCAAATAAAAGCTCTCTAGTTCAAAGTGCTAACACCAGTAAATATGGGAATTAGACAACTAAGAAAACCATGGACATGAGGAAAGGAAAAATCCATCACTCCTTCCTAATAATCCCAGAATGCCTGGCCCCATTGATGGGCAGAGATCTGCTCACCAAGCTCCGGGCCAAAATGACTTTTAACCATGAAGGCCCCAAAATGATATTTCTAAATCCTTTAGTATAAACTCCTATATTCACGGCTTTAAATATGTCAGTAGAAGATGAACAGCAACTCTTCACACCCCCCAAGACTGATCAAACAGGCAAGCTACCCCAGAAATGGATAACAGATTACCCAGATGCCTGGAAAAACACTGCTGGGTTAGGACTAGCCATGAAACAACCTCCAAAAACAGTGGAGTTCAAAACCTCAGCCTCCCCAATCAATGTCAAAAAATATCCTCTGAGCAAAAAAGCTAAAGATGGGATAAGGCCCCATATTCAGAAATATCTGGCCTTAGGGTCCTAAGGCCTTGTCAATCATCCTAAAACACTCCCCCGCTACCAGTATAAAAAGCCAGGAGCCGGGGACTATCCCCCATTAAAGACATAAGAGAGACCTACAACAGAGTGTAGGACATTCACCCCAGTGTACCTAATCCGTACAATCTGCTTATCACTCTGAACCCTGAGAGGAAATGGTATACTGTTCTGGACTTAAAAGATGCTTTCTTTTGCTTGCCTCTGCATAAATATAGTCAGTTGCTGTTTGCTTGCTAGTGGGTAGACCCAGAAACTGGAACGTGTGGTCAACTAACTTGGACTAGACTCCCCAAAATGGTTGAAAAACTCCCCCACTCTCTTTGATGAAGCCCTCCAAAGAGATCTCAACAGCTTCAGAACTACGCACCCCGAAGTCACCCAGCTTCAATACGTGGATGACCTGCTACTGGCACCCAACACCAAGGATATCTGTGAATCTGGGACCCAAGCAGTATTATGTGAGCTTCCTCAACTCGGGTATAGAGCTTCTTCCTAAAAGGCCCAAATTTGCCAGCAAGAAGTAATCTTCCTGGGCTATTCCTTTAGGGGCAGTAAACGATGGCTCACTGAGCCCAGAAATCAAACGGTTGTGCAGAAACCACCCCCATCTAACAGCAGACAACACAGAGAGTTTCTTGGGACTGCTGGGTTTTGCAGGTTAAGGATTCCTGTGTTTGGGTCCTTAACTTCTCATTTACACCCGCTGTTAAAGGAGATGCCCAATTCTAATGGACCCCTGAGATCCAGCAAGCTTTTGATAATATCTAAGGACACTGACACTGTACTCCTCAACTTCACTGAGCAAAGCCTGAAATTTCAGAAAGCCCTACACTACGTTAAAAATGTACATCAGTTCACTCACCTTGGTTCAAAGAAATTGCAGGCATTCCTGAAGGATCAAGAACAGAGTTTTCCACTAACCGACTCACAGTGAAAGGAAATAACTGAACAGGTAAAAAAAAGCCTGTCGGGTCTGTCAATAGGTTAATGCTTACCCTTCCAACTTTCCTGCAGGAAAGCACCTACGAGGAACCAGACCAGGACAATTCTGGGAAGTGGACTTTACTGAAATTAAGCAAGCATGGTATGGACTTAAATATCTCCTACTCTTTGTAGATATATTTCAGGATGGATTGAAGCCTCCCCCCCCCAAAAAAAAAGGCGCAAATGGTGGTCAAGAAGATCCTGAAAGATATTTTTCCAAGGTACGGCCTGCCTAAGGTAATAGGGTCTGATAATGGACCAGCGTTCATGGCCCAGGTAACTCAGGGGTTAGCCAGGACCCTGGGGATTAATTGGAAGTTACATTGTGCTTATAGACCCCAGAGTTCAGGACAGGTAAAAAAATTAAATAGAACCATTAAAGAGACCTAAACGGAATTAAGCTTAAAGAGTAGCATAAAAGATTGGACTATGCTCCTGCCTTATGCACTATTTCATGCAAGAAATACTCCCTCTGTTTCTTTGTGTAACCTCACCCCCTATGAAATTCTCTATGGGGCCCCATCTCCAGTAAGGGACCTAACCCTAACTCAAAGATCTAACGATCCCTTCCACACCACCTTGCTTGACAGACTTAAAGTTCTGGAAGGAACTCAGCAATACCTGTGGAAACAGCTGGCCACTGCCTACCAACCTGCTGAAGAGGGTACTCCACATCTATATCAAGTAAGAGACTTTGTCTACATAAGACAACATCAGGTGTCATCCCTGGAACCCGGCTGGACAGGACCATACCAGGTGCTACTTATAACACCTACAGTGCTAAAGTTAGACGGAATCACTTCCTGGTTCCTAATTCTCATCTCAAGCCTGTGCCCTGTCCAGAATCTGGCTGAAAAATGAAAAAGACTGGTAACATTTTCAAATTGTATATTCGCCATGTGAATAAGACTATAGACTCTCCAATTGGTCACCAGTAGTCCTAACCCTCATCAACCCGTTCAGCAGCGATGGCTGATCACAAATCCTACTAGACAAGAAGTATGGTCTATCGCACATACAGCCCACTTAGGGACCTGGTGGCCATCTCTCCACCAAGAAATTTGTCAGCTGGCTATACGTCTTTCCTATTGGGAAATCCCTGATGAAGAGGATCCCCAAAAATTCCATTAAATACTTTCCATACAATAGATAATGGAAACAAACATTATGGATGTAGGGACACGCGAGCCAGATGCAGGTTGGCTAGCCTAGATTACTATGTTTGCCTGGCGGACTACCAAAGCCAAAAACAGCCACGACTGTGTGGGGGAAAAGCCAACTTCTTCTGTAAATAATGGGGATGTGAGGATACAGGGGCTACCTGGTGGAAGCAAAACTCCTCATCAAATTCAGTACACAGCATTGGCCATATTACCAGTTAGATAACAAAAACCGATGGCCACCAGAAGGGTCTCTAGATCCTCAAATTTTGCGTGACCTTTTCAACTTCGACAAGTGCTCAAAAGTGTGGAAGGAAATTCCCCTACGTGTAGGCCTTTTCCCTCCTATGCTCAAATCCTGAACTATGCTTCTCCAATAGATACTCACCCGCAGCCTTCTGCCCCAGACTCTCTGCTGTCACTCCCACATCAGCAACCTGATTTCTCAGCTCCAGTTACTAGATCAAAAACCCAAATTTCCGTCGGTTCTCAGACCATTGCCCCTTGCTGAGCTTGCAGGTACTGAGGTACCCTTCCACCCACTCACTCCTCTCTCCTCCTGTCAGTGCCCACACCGGGTCCCACCAGGTCCTCTTACCAGCTAACCCAAAGCTCAAACCAGCTAAGGAGTGCCCTCAGACGCCTATCAAAGATGTAATTAAAATGGCCTTTAAAGTTGCTTTGTCATCACTGAAAACAGGTTACTAAGAATTTAAAGTCCCTCACAGGCTTTTTGGGATACTCACTCCCGTCTTCCCCTCTGCTCTACCTGTTCTACTGCTCAAGTTTTGTTGCCAGGAAAATCCCAAACCCCTTTCCCATAATTCTTTTATATCTCTTTTTCCTCTTCCTCAGATCCACGGAGCTGCTCTCATCCCCTGCCTTCCCTGTCTTCCCCTCTGTATCAGGCCCACAGAAAAGTCTTAAATGACCTTCTCCAGAAGTCTTCACCATGGCTGACTTTAAGCCTTTCAGCAACACAGTTCCTATAAAAGAGTTCAATGTAGATAAACTTCCTCTATTCGTGTTGCTCTGTTCTACTTGGCCACTGGCTGGAAAAATCAGCACTCCTAAGCTAGACACCCCCTTAGTAGTTTTTAACAAAATATATGAAGAAGGCCTCTGCCCTAGAGCTGGGGCTTCATAGAGATGGCTACATTTCTAAGATATAGAAGTTACCAACTGGGCTCCATGGTAACAGCTGGCAGGGAGGAAAAGAAAAAAAAAGAAGAAAAAAGCTCTCCCCCTCCCAGGTGTCCTTAAGAAGTTAACTTTCCCAGAACAGAGGAAAAAAAAAACAGAAACAAAAACTGCTTTTTGTGAACTTCTGCAGACTGTGAACTTCTGAGCCCCTTCCCTTACATGCTGGGTACAAAATTGTGAAACAACCTAAACTTTGGGTTCAGGGATTAATTGATTACAACAGAAGCAATGCCCTCTAAATCCGGATGCAACCAAATAAGACTGTTTCCCTGTCTTCTGTGCTATCTTAGGTACCTTGCCTTGTCCATCTCTACAGCAGTACAATTCTATACACTTAAACATTGTTTATGTTTTCATAAAATGGTCAACAGATGTGATTAATTATGTAATGGTGCAGATGTTTTCCAGAGTGCTCTATCATGACGCAGGTACATTTAAATATCAAATAGGGGGGCAAACAACCCGGTTCTGCCAGGAACCTGTATCCCTCACTTTAGTCATCCTATTATGAATAGGAGTTGCTGCAGGGGTGGGCACAGGAACCACTGCCCTGGTCCATGGGACACAACAAATGACCCAATTAGAAGCAGAAATAGACCAAAACTTAAAGATATTAAAAACCTCCTTCACAGCTTTACACGAATCTTTAACCTCTCTCTCTGAAGTTATTTTACAGAACAGTCGAGGGTTGGACCTCCTCTTCATGAGAGAAGGGGCCTTCGTCCTGCATTGAGGGAAGAATGTTGTTTTTATGCCGACCATACTGGAGTTGTAAAAGAATCTATGATTAAATTAAGAAGATGCCTTGAAGAGCATCAACAAGAGAGAGAGGCCCAAAAAGGTGGTTTGAGTCTTGGTTCACAAAGCCCCCTCATTAACTACATTTTCATCAGCCCTGGCCAGTCCATTAATAATCCTCATATTATTGGTAATTGTAGGACCCTGTTTGATCAACCGTGTAGTTTCCTTTCTCCATGCTCAAATTGGACAAGTTAAACTTATGGTAATCAGAAAACAATATACCACACTAGTAAACATAAAATGTGACACCCCCAATGATCATTTTTATGATTAAAAGTAACCAAAAGAAGAAGTGGGGAATGAAAGGTTAATAAAATAGGTACTTGACACTTCCAGTTTTTCGGTATGCTTAACAAAACACTGTTGATGTCTTGAGAACTGTTTGCTAATCTAGTTCCCTGAAAGTGCTGTACCCAACTGCAAAACTGCAGAATGTACTTCCTCACCCATTTGGACGCAAACCGCCCACTCGCCCTGACCCATCAATAAACTTTCCTATCTGCCCTCTCCAAGGAAAGTATATAAGCTCTGCTTAAGCTGTTCTCAGGACTCTGTGCTCTATTCAAGGGAGCTCTGACCCCAGCATGCTGGACCCCCATAAATCCTTGGCTGTTGCATGAGACAGTCTCTGGTAGTCTCTTCCTCCGACACTCGCCTGACCTTTACATTGGTAAAATAATAAGTGTCATCTTTGCTTTTTGTGTCCAGAATATTACTGTGATAAAATGTATATGTAGATAAGGTGACGTGAGTATTTCTTCCACCATTTCTGGGAGCAATATTTTGAAGATGTATAAATTAGTATTGGGGGTACAAATAGGTATATCCTGTGACTCTGAATATAGAGATAATGCATGAATAGACCATAATGTGAATAAATAATACAATGGGTTCCAAATTTAAATAATGGATTCCATTGATATCTGAAAATATACAGGAAATCTTATATTGATATACATACATTCATTTCAACCACTAATACATCTAATGGTAATATTAGGATTATGGTTTATCATGAAGAGTGTGTGAGTTTTGCTTCAAAAGTGATCATGGAAATTAAAAATAATGTGTTTGGAAAGAAGTCTCATGAAAAGCCCAGTCAAGAAACCTAGAGGAATTTATGTGTTCTGAAGCAGGAAGTGATGAAAGTGAAACAACTGCCTATAAGTTTGCTAACTTGTGGATGGAATATATATCCTATCATGTGCATAAATTGAAGAAATAGTATTGTACCAGTGCTGAATAAAAATGACCTTCAAAATACACATCATGTCCCACTGGAATCTACTTGCATTGATGTAAAACTGGGTCAGTTACTGTAAAAATAATAGTATTTGTATGCAAAATAAACTGAAGTTAGTTTTAAGTACTGGAAACAAATATGTATTTCAGGTGGATGAATATTTCTGTGAAAAATCTTGTGAAAAGTTGATTATAAATCCATATACATGAACATGAATGAATTTAGAGAGTGTATATAAGACACATATATTTCTGGAGAGTATATATACATACATACATATATATATATATATATATATATATATACACACACACACACACACACACACATACACACACACACACAAAATACACACACACACACACAGAGACATTAAATTAGCAATATATATGCCAATCGAAATTTATCATGATATATATATCATCCACAGATGCAAAAATATTTCTTTAATTGAACATGGATTTATGTATAATGTTGTTCAACTAGGAAGCTCACCTATAGGTTGAATTTTCAGTTCCAACAGTGTTTAAGAGGAGTGATCACTTCTCACAAATTGTATTTGCCCAATCAGACACCTCACAAAAATGTACATGTGATACCAGGTATGATTCTATATGTGCATTTAAAAGTACATGTGCTAAATAGGATACAGAGAAAGGGAGACAGGAATTCACATATTTGTTAACCTTAAAAACACATGGAGAACTATTTAAATTAAATATTGACTAGATTTATAACACCTACCATTAATCATGCAAAATACCAGTACAACTATACACTATGATTTCTCCTAACTGCTTGTATTCCTATTCTGTTTGTGTTATTTTACTCCATCATATTAGGAGTAGTAGTCAGAGTCTAGTAGGGTATGGGTTCATGTCAGAGATTCAGTATTTTGAATGGAAAATTGTAAAATGAATGCAATGTGTATGTAAATATGTGCTACAAAAAAATGTTCACACTCTCATCCAGAACATTGCCTTGACATTGCCTTTGTTCCGAGTAAGACACAATTAGAGGAGAAAAGTTAGAAAATCTGTGAATATATATCAGGAATGAAAAATGCTCAGGAGTTCACAACCTCCGAGGTGGTAGAGGAGTTTTCAAAAGTAAGGGACAGGGTAAACATTTCTCAAACATGGAGCTCTGCTGGTGTAAAGACTTCTTGAGAAACTTCCTCTGAGGTTGGGCACTTAAAAATATATGTTGTTGTTAGGAGCTTTAGCTTCCTTTGTTGGGAGACCATCAAATCTGGGTGTGCAACAATGTGACCTGGAGGATATTGTTTCTAATTTTCCAATGAACATGAGGCAGCCATGCTGAATACTCTCTTTGTAGTTTAACTATGGTCACTGGGTTGTAAGTGTCTCCACGTGTGGACTGTGAAGCCATTTGGTCATTCTCCAATTTTCGTGGTGTTTCTCACAGGTGCACTGGGAGTTTGGTATTTGCTTCATGAAATACAAGGAGCTAAACTGGGACACAGTGCTGGAGAGAGTTCTGTCCCGTGTGGAGGGTCACGGTCTGCATGAGAATGCACCAACCAGGATTCAATTCCACATAAGTTGCCCCCATTTCCATAGCAACCTGATTCTGAACATTGCCCTGAAACCTCTCTATATAAAAAACACCTTTGCATAGAAGGGTCTGCTGGCTGTACCATGTCAGTCAGAAGCCTTTGGGAAGCCAATGGCAGATCCACATGTCACCACCACACATGTTTTATCACACACCTTCACACCACTGCTCTAGGCCCACTAATGAGCAGGATCCAACTTACTGGCATCACTGTTCTACACAAATTTCATGAAACCAAGTAAATCAAGGCACTGTCTGGTACACTCATCATCAGCAACAGGACATCCAAAAGTTCTCCAGTGCCACCTGGTCATGGGAATTTCAAAAATTTCATGGTATTTATCAAGCCATTTGTCAAGGATGAAGTTGGAGGCTCTGGGGGTTTCAATTCATTCAGGAACCATTAAATGTTGAGGAAGCTCATTTCAATGAAAGCTCTAGAGAACACTCACAGGCAAGGCTTCCCAAAGAGTAGCCAAAAGGTCACATGAAGCCAGGCCCATGGAGGTCTACAATGTGAGGTCCATGCGTGTTTTGACTCAACTGTGGCTGCAAAGTCTTTCAGAATAAAATCATGTGATATCCTGGCTGAGATTCCCAGTGCTCTGTGGAAAGCCACTCTGGGCCTAGATCTCAGGTTCCAAGGGCAACTCTCATGCATGGCCTAGTAAAATTCAAACACAATTGATGACAATGCTTCTCTGAGGTCAGTTCCAGAACTCAGACTCTAAGGGGAATCACACCAGAGTTAAAGCCCAGGTAAACCCAGGCATCTCTTCCAACTGCCACACAACTTACCACAATTCAAAACAAAATTCTCCCACACGGCCCTTATCTTCTTCCATGTAGACCCTCATCATAACCTCTGGATGGAGTTTTCCATGAGGGACACAGACCAAGACAATGTCCAAAATAACCTACCTTTCCCCCGATTTGCCTAAAATCAGTGTGGCCTGGAAACCCTGACTGTGAACGAGGAGTGATCAAATAGGTCTGCCATTAATACTGCTTGGCTTCTCCAATTTGAGGCCTACTGACTGTGGGGTTTAGATTCTTTATGTGAATTGGAGTAATGAGAACACCCAAGCACGTATGGGCTAGCCTCTGCAGGGCTTTGAATAACTCACTTGACCCAAATGATCCCTATTCTCACTTGATAGATGTCAGGAACCTTTGAAAGGAAGGCGAGAGTCTTCATCCACAATGACAGCTCTTTTGGCTATTTTGGTTCTGTATGCATCCATGGGATCTTTCTTTAGATCCATCAGGTGCTGAGAATCTAAGCCACAGCCTCACACAGGGCCAAGAGGCTGATTCAGACACACCCCTTTCCAAAGCAATTAAGCAAAGAGCCCTAGGTGATGCCCATTCATTTCCATTTGAAAACTGTTTTCTTCAGGCTTCACAAATTGGTGGCCCTAGGCAAAGAACTTCGTGACATTCATAGCAACAGAATAATAGGTAAGCAAAAGGAGTGCATATCCCACTTGAATCAAAGTGTGAAATATGATATATCAAGAACTATGTAATTTTTTGAACAACCTACAATAAAAATTAATTAAAAAAAAAAAGGCCCAAAGCAGGGTTTCTCCACTGAGATTTAGTGGTCACACATATTTCTGATTTTTCTGAGATGCTCACAATTCACTTGAGCTATCCAGTACATGGCCATGTCACAGAGCTTGGAGGTGGTACATACCTTAGAGAAAAAACCATGAGACTATTCTGGAGAGGGGCCAGAATTCTGGAAGAAAACTGTAACTTAGGAAGATTGCAGGTGTTACCCATTGATAAGGCAATCTGAACTCCATTCATAAATTAGGCAGGATGAATTCTGGGAAGCTTTCTACTAGACAGGACACATCCATTGATGCATTCTTTTTTTCTAATGAGTACAACCACGGACACAGTGAGGTAAACAGACATAGAAACACTCGCCTTGTCAAATGACTTACAATAAACAGTTCATTCCACAGCACATAAAGCGCCTTGCCTACCTATTCTCAGAAAATGAGACAAAACCACAAACCAACACCCACAAAGGCAGCTCCTTCCCCCAAGAAGGTCTGTTACTATCCGGAGTGTCCTCTGACTGGTGGGCCATATTATTTTCCCCCTAAATGGCCTGAAATGTCTCAGATCTGGTCTCCTTGGCCAACTCTGTGAAGGTGTCAGGACCCAGAGGTGAGCCACTACCTGCTTTCTCAGGAAAGGCCCCTCTTCAGAGCTTTACTGGCATTTTGCAATCCTCACATCAATAGGTACCAAGAAAGACTTACTCTGTCCTTGGTAAATCCAAACAAGTGAGACCACTGGGACTGGGACTGGGACTGACTCTGGGTGCCTGGCTTCATGAATCTCAAGTTCTGAGATTTCCTTCACTAAGGAAGTGATGTGAGGTCACTTCCTTCAGGAACTGAATGAGGTCACTGCCTTGGCAATCACTTTGTCCAACCAGTGGCTTCCAAGTCTCACATGAAAAGGAGGCTGTCCCTAATTCCTGTGACACTTTCACAAGTTAGAATCTTATATCAACCATAGGCACCCGGGAACAGCTACCCACACAGGCCAGGTTTGGTCCATCTTCTCTACATTAAGAATAGAGAGGCTGATTCAGACAGAAACCTTCATCCTGACCAGGTTGTTTGCCATTGAACATGACTTTTGCTCTCTCAGGTCCTTCATAGCTGCGTATATATTCTCCAGTGATCATTTCAGCATGGAACTTTGAGGGTCTCAGTAGGTGGAAGACCCCCTACATTTCTTTACTGTAAGACCAACTCTGTCCCTTCCCTCTGTAAATTTAGATTGAGGGAACAGTGTATGGTTAGGGTTAACAACATGTTTTATTTGTGTTAGGAATCATTCTGCTGGATGAATAATGGTATTGGGAACCTGAAATATTTATAAGAATATGTATTTGAAATATAAGTATGAAAAGAGAAATCTAGGTAAGATTTGAAGCCAGGAAGGGCATTGGGCCCTTGATTATGATATTTAGCTTTGAATTACATTCTGCAATGTGGTCGCAGGTAAATCTACATACAATGGAATAAAACCTAGTACCTCAGATGCCTGAATGTCGAAGAGAACATCCAGTCAAAAAGGGATAGTCAGTAGGATTAGGAAAATAGTAGGTTTAGGTTGAAGAGTGAGTCTTTGAGTTGGAAATATAGTTCTTTAGCAATAGGGTTTCGTTTAGAGACTGAATGAAAATATCAGCACATATGAAGAGTCAGTCACAATGATGAACTGGGGAAAATATGTAGGAAAGCAGATATAAAATAGAGACATTAGGAAATCAGGCAAAGTATAAAGTGAGTAACAGGATTAGACATTTTCAACAGGGTTGAGGTTGAATATATGATATTAGAAGAAACAAATATGTAGTCACCAATAGGATTGAAATTTGAGAGCATTAGGCGACCTGGACATGGATGGTTTTAGTAATATATATTCACGTTCAATTTAGGTTTTGGTACAATCATAAGTGTTACCTTTACATTTGTGTCCAGAATATTACTGTGATAAAAATGTATATGTAGATCAGGTGATATGAATATTTCTTCCACCATTATGGGGAGCAATATTTTTACAACCTATAAATTAGTATTGGGGAAAAAAATAGGTGTACCCTGTTTTGATGAATATAGAGATGATGAATGAATAGACCAAACTGAGAATAAATAATATAACTGGACCCAACAATAGAAATTGGAATTGGAATAAATTGATATCTGAAAATATACAGGAAATCTTATATTGATATTGGCATACATACATTCATTACAACCAGTTGTACATCTAATGGTAATATTAGTGTTACGGTTGATCATGAAGAGTGTGTGAGTTTTGCTTCAAAATTGATTATGCAAATCGGAAATAATGTGTTTGCAAAGAAGTCTCATGAAAGACCAGTCAAGAAACATGGAGGAATACATGTGTTCTGAAGCAGGAAGTGATTGAAAGTGAATCAAAAGTTTTAAATTTTGAAATTTTGGATGAAACATTTATCCTTTGATGTGCATAAACTGAAAAAATAGTACTGTACCAGTGTTGAATAAAAATGAATGTCAAAATACACATCATGTCCCATAGGAATCTACTTGCATTGATATTAACCTGGGTAAGTTACTGCAGAAATATTAGGATTTGTATGCACCTTTCATTGAAGTTAGTTTTCAGTACTAGTAAACAAATATGTGTTTCAGGGGGATGAATATTTCTGAGAATAATCTTGTAAAAATTTGATTATAAATCCACATACATGAATATGAATGTATTTAGGGAGTGTATAATAAGACACATATATTTTATATTTTAAAAAATCTGGAGATTGTATATATATATATATATATATATATATATATATATATATATATATATATATATATATATATACACACACAAACACAAAACACACACAGACATTAAAGAGTAGCAGTATATATGCCAATCGAAATTCATGGTGAAAGATATATCGTCCACTGATCCAAAAATATTAATTTTACTGAACATGGATTTATGAATAATGTTGTTCAACTAGGAAGATCACCCATAGGTTGAATTTTAAGATCCAACAGCATTTACGAGGAGTTATCTCTTCTCATAATTTTTATCTGCCACGTCAGCCTCCAAACAAGTATGTACATGTGATACCAGCTAGGATTCTATATGTGCATATAAAAATACATTTGCTGAATAGGCTACAGAGAAAGGGAGATAGAAATTCACATATTTGTTAACTTTAAAAACACATGGATAACTATTTCAATTAAAAATTATCTAGATTTATAACACCTACCCTACATAATGCAAAAGGCAAGTCCAACTATACACCATGCCTTCTCTGTACTGCTTGTATTTCTATTCTGTTTGGGTTATTTTTCTCCATCATATTAGGATTAGTAGTCAGAGTCTAGTAGGGTATGGGTTAGTGTCAGGGATTCAGTATTTTTAATGGGAAATTGGAAAATGAATCCAATGTGTATGCAAATATGTGCTACACAAAAATCTTCCCACTCTCATCCACAACAATGCCTTGACATTACCTTCACCCCAGGTAAGACACAATTAGAGGAGAAGAGTTAGAAAATCTGTGAATGCAAATCTGGAATGGAATATGCTCAGGAGTTCACAACCTTGGAGGTGGTAGAGCAGTTTCCAAAAGTAAGGGACATGGTAAACACTCCACAAACATTGAGCTCTGCTGGCCTAAAGACTTCTTGAGAAACTGCCTCTGAAGCTGGGCACTTGAAATATATGTTGTATTAAGGAGTTTTAGCTTCTTTTGTAGTGAGACCATCAAAGCTGGGTCTGCATCTATATGACCTGGAGAACATGGATTCTTATTTTCAAATGAACCTGAGGCAGCAGTGCTGAATTCTCTCTTTGTAGGTAAAGTGTGGCCACTGGAGGCTAAGTTTCATCCCGTGTGGACTGTGAAGCCATTTGGTCCTCCTCAAATTTTTGTGGTGGTTCTTGCTGCTGCACTGGGGCTTTTGGTTCTTGCTGCTGCACTGGGCTTTTTGAACAACAAGTTCAACTGGGACACAGTGCTAGAGGGAGTTCTGTCACGTGTGGTGGGTTAGGGTCTGCAGGAGAATGAAACAACCAGGCTTCTTTCTCACATAGCTTGCACCCTTGACCATATCAACCTGATTCTGATCATTACCTTGAAAGCTCTCCAAATAAAAAGATGCCTTTACAAATAAGGGTCTGCTGGCTGCACCATGTCAGTCACAAGCCATTTGGAAGCAAATGGGCTAATCACATGGACCCACCACAGATGTTTTATCACACACGTGGCTACCACTGCTCTAGGCCCACTACTCAGCAGGCTCCAACTTACTACCATCTCTGTTCTACATTATTTTTATAAATTCCAGTCAATCAAGGCACTCTCTGGTACACTCATGATCAGCAGCAGGACATCCAAAGATACTCCAGTGCCACCTGGTCATGGGAATTTCAAAAATTTCAAAGTATTTATCTAGCCATTTTTCAAGGATGTAGTTGGGAGGCACTGTGGCTTTCAAGAACCATTAAATGTTGAGGAAGCTCATTTCAGTGAAACTCTGGAGAACTTTCATAGGCAACGCTTCCCATAGAGTGGCCAAAAGGTTACATGAAGCCAGGCCTATTGAGGTCTACAATGTGAGTTCCATGTGTGTTTTGACTCTCAAGTATGGCTGCCAAGTCTTTAAGAATAAAATCATGGGATAATTTGGCTGAGATTCCCAGTGCTCTGTGGAAAGCCACCCTGGACCTTGATCTAAGTTTATAAGGGCGACTCTCATGCATGGCTTCCTAAAATCCCAACTCGATTCATGGCAATACTTCTCTGAGGTCACTTCCAGAACTCAGTCTCTAAGGGGATTCACACCAGAGTTCAAACCCAGGTGGACCCAGTCATCTCTTCCAACTGCCACACAAATAACCACAATTAAAACCAAAATAGTCCCACATGGCTCTCATCTTCTTCCATATAGACACTCATCATAACCTCTAGCTGGAGGTTTCTATGAGGAGCGCAGGACAAGACAGTGTCCAAAATACGCACTCTTGCTCGTCATTTCCATAAAGTCAGAGTGGCCTGGACACCCCTTCTGTGAACCAGAAGTGATCAAAAAGGCCTACCATTAATACTGCTCAGCTTCTCCAATTTGAGGCCTACTGACTGTGGGGTTTAGATTCTTTATGTGCATTGGGGTCATGAGAAAACCCAAGCACCTATTGGCTAGCCTCCGCAGGGCTTTGAAGAAGTCATTTGACCCAAAGGATTCCTATTCTCACTTGATAGAGGTCAGGAACCTTACAGAGGAAGGCAAGAGATTTTATCCACAATGACTGCTCTTTTGGCCATTTTGGTTTTGGATGCACACATGGCATCTTTCTTTAGATCCATCAGGTGCTGAGAATGCAAGCCACAGCCTCACACACAGCCAACAGACTGGCTCAGACACATCCCTTTCAAAAGCAATTACTCAAAGAGAGACAGGTGATGCTCATTCATTTCCATTAGAAAACTGTTTTATTCAGGTTTCACAAAGTGGTGCCTTAGGCAAAGACCTTCCTGACATTCAGTGCTACAGAACAATAGGTAAGCAAAGGCCCAAAGCAGGGATTCTCCACTGAGACACTCATGATCACACAGATATCTGAGTTTCCTGAGATTCTCGCCATTCCCTTCAGCTATCCAGTACACGGCCATGTCACAGAGCTTTGAGGTGCTACATATCTTGGTCACAAAACCATGAGTCTATTCTGGAGAGTGGCCAGAATTCAAGAAGAAAACAGAAACTTAGGAAGACAGCAGGTCTTGCCCATCAATAAGGCAAGCCTCCGTCCTTTCATAAATTGGGCAGGATGAATGTGGGGAAGCTTTCTCCTAGACAGGACACATCCATTGATGCATTTTCTTTTGTAATGTCTACAACCATGGACACAGTTGGATACACAGACATAGAAACACTTGCTTTGTCAAATGACTTACTAGAAACAGTCCATTCTAAACCAAAGAAACCGCCTTTCCTACCTATTCTCAGAGCATGAGACAAAACCACATACACACACTCATTCCCACAAAGGCACCTTTTTCCCCCAAGAGGGTCTGTGACTATCAAGAGTGTCCTCTGCCTTGTGGGCCATACTATGTTCCCCCGAAATGGCTTCTCTATTCTCAAATCTGGACTCCTTGGCCCACTCTGTGAAGTTGTCAGGAGCCAGCGGTGAGTCAATACCTGCTTTCTCAGGAAAGACCCCAATTCATATCTTTCCTGGCATTTGGCCATCCTCACAACTGTAGATACCAAGAAAGATTGACTCTCTCCTTGGTAAATCCAAAAAGTGAGACTTCTGTGACTGTTATTGGGCCTGACTCTGGCTGCCTGTTTTCAGGGATCCCAAGTTCAGAGAGTTCCATCACCAAGAAAGTGAGGTAGGTCACTTCCTTCATGAAGTGAATGAGCTCACAGCCTTGGCAACCACTTTGTCCTAACAGTTGCTTCCAAGGGTCCCATGAGATGGAGGCTGCCCCTACTTCCTGTGACACTTTCACAAGTTAGAATGGTATATCAACCATTGGTACCGGGGAAAAGATCTCCACACAGGCCTGGTTTGGTCCATTTGCTCTATATTAAAAAGAGAGAGGCTTATTCAGACACATCCCTTCATAGTGACCAGGTTGTTTGCCATGGAGCTAACTTTTGCTCTGTCAGGTCCTTCATAGCAGTCTACATCTTCTTCGGGGATCATTTCTGCATGGATCTTTGATATTCTCAGCAGGTGGAAGATCCCCAACATTCCTCTTTTGTAAGACCAACTCTGTCCCTGCACTGCTCTAAAGTTAGATTGAGGGAACAGTGTATGGTTAGGGTTAATAATATGTTCAATTTTGGTTAGCAATCATTCTGCTGGATGAATAATGGTATTGGAAACCTGTGATATTTACAAGAATATATAGGTAAAATATAACAGAAATCTAGGGAAGATTTGAAGCCAAGTAGGGCATTGGGCCGTTGAGTGGGATACTTAGCTTTGAATTATATTCTGCACAGATGTCTCAGATAAGTCAATATACAATGAAATTGGATCTTGTACCTCGGATGATTGAATAACAAACAGAACATCTAGTCATAAAGGAATAGACCGTAGGATTACCAAGGTAGTCAGCAGGTTTATAAAGAAGAGTGAGTATAGGATTTGGACCAAAAGTTCTTTACAAATAGGGTTTCGGGTAGAGAGTGAATGTAAATGTCAGCACATGTGAAGAGTCAGTCACAATGATGAACAGGGGAAAATATGTAGGAAAGCAGACATAAATAGAGACATTAGGAAATCAGCAAAAGTATAAAGTGTGTAATTGGTTTAGACATTTTCAACAGGGTTGAGTTTGAATATATAATCTTAGGAAGAAACAAATATGTTGTCACAAATAGGATTGAATTCGAGAGCATTAGGTAACCAGGACTTGGATGTTTTTTTGTAATCCATGTTCACTTTCCATTTAGGCTTTTTTAAAATCATAAGTGTGACCATTGCATTTTGTGTACAGAATATTATTGTGATAAAATGTATGTGTAGATCAGGTGACATGAATATTTCTTCCACCGTTTCTGGAGCAATGTTTTGTAGACGTATAATTTAGTATTTGGGGTACAAATAGGTGTACCCTGTGTCTATGAATATGCAGATTATGCATGAATAGACCATACTGTGTATAAATAATATAACTGGTTCCACTTTAAATAATGGATTGAATTGATATCTGAAAATATAAAAGAAATCTCATATTGATATGCAATCATTCATTCCAACCACTTATACATCTAATGGTAATATTAGGGTTATATTTTATCCTGAAAAGTGTGTGAGTTTTGCT
The DNA here is from genome assembly GCF_048772815.1 of Callospermophilus lateralis. Lineage (NCBI taxonomy): Eukaryota > Metazoa > Chordata > Mammalia > Rodentia > Sciuridae > Callospermophilus > Callospermophilus lateralis. The sequence goes on from NW_027513619.1 coordinate 42,734, forward strand.
TCAAACGTGATTATGGAAATCAAAAATAATGTGTTTGGAAAGAAGTATCATGAAAAGAATAGTCAAAAAACCTGGAGGAATTCATGTGTTCTGAAGCAAGAAGTGATTGAATGTGAAACACATGCATATAAATTTGCGAACTTTTGAATGAAATATATACAGTATGATGTGCATAAGCTGCAGAAATAGTAATGTAGCAGTGTTGAATAAAAATGAACATCAAAATACACATCATGTCCCCTAGGAATCTACTTGCATTGATATTAATCTGGGTCAGTTACTGTAGACATATTAGGATTTTTATGCACCATTTACTGAAGTTAGTTTTCAGTACTAGGAAACAAATATGTATTTCAGGTGGATGAATATTCTGAGAATAATCTTGTGGAAACTTGATTTTAAATCCATATAAATCGCAAAACATTATAAACAAAAAACACACACAGACATTAAAATGTAGCATAGTATATGCCAATTGAAATTCATCTTGAAATATATATCATCCACTGATCCAAAACTATTTGTTTAATGAACTTGGATTCATGAATAATGTTGTTCAACTAAGAAGCTCCCCCATAGTTTGAATTTTCTGTTCCAACAGAGTTTAGGAGGAGTGATCTCCTAAATGTGTATGCAAATATGTGCTACACAAAAATATTTCCACTCTCATCCAGAACAATGACTTGATATTACCTTCGCCCCAAGAAAGACACAATTGGAATAGAAGAGTTAGAAATTCTGTGAATACATATCTGGAATTAAAATGCTCGGGAGTTCACAACATTGGAGTTTGCAGAGGAGTTTCCAAAAGTAAGGGAGAGGCTTGATAGACCCAACCTGATTTTTTATTAAAATTGGGAACCATCTTGCCACAAAGCCGTGAAAAGATAATTTTGGCTTTACTCTAAATTACTGCAAATTCTGAACCTGCTTGGAACGCCTGCCCGTGCCTTGAACTCATCCACACCTGGCTCTCTGACCAGATAACAGTACTTTCTGAAACTTTAGTGACACCTCATAAATATTGGCCTTCCCTGGCCAGACAACAACCCTCTCTGAGGCCCTAATGGTCCTCATTATTTCTGATATTGGGGCCAGCAAAAAAAAAAATGTAAACTACCATTAGTGTGATGCTTTCAAAGTTTTGTTATCTGTAACCACCCGTTTGTGTAACTTTCTGGGCTATATAGCTGGGCTGTAGGAAAGGTGGGGTTGCTGTCTTGTTCCCGCCATTTTGGGAAGGAGAGGCAGCCCAGCCTGTTGAAATAATAAGCTTGCCTTAATTTGATTTTAATTGGAGTCAGTGGTCTTTTCTTGCATCCTAGTCCAAAATTTTGGAGTTCCCCAGTGAGATGACCCTGCCCGAGCAGATCACAAAACCAGACTGCTGAAAATTCTGAAGCTGGCCTTCCCTCCAGGGCACTGGGCTGGAGAACCACTCTAGGAGGTGCACAACTTGAGATGTTCCAAGGCCTTGGAGTGAGCCGTCAGTCTGGGGAGCACTGCAGTGAACCACCACACTAAAACTATTATCAAGCCCCTGGTGGAGGAGGCCTCCATAGGTAAGTGGCGCCTTTATAACATCTGATATCTGGTTAAGGGAGATCTCTTCTGATGACAGAGAGGTGGCCTGGGGAGGCTCACATACACTCCTGTCCAGGACAGTAATGAGAATCATGCTGTCCTCTGTTCTGTTCTGTAGGGAATTCCTCTGGAAGGGTAGAGAGGTGCCGATGGGCACACACACGCTCCTACCCTGGAGCTTTAGCAAGATGTTGCATTGCTCCTCTGTTTTTCTGTTTCGGCACCAGGATTCTGTTTTTCTGTGTTTTGTTCTGTGGTCTATATGTTTTTTGTTGTTTTTTTTGTGCGTTTTTTTGTTTGATTTCTGTGGTAAAATTTTAAGGATATTGGACGTGAAAAAGGGTAACAAAGCAAGTAAGCCTGACACCCTTTCGACTGTGTTTTAAGGAACTGTGATGAACTTTTCCCACCTTTGTTAAGCAGGAAGAAAGAAGCCCCTAGCTGGCTGCCTGGAGCACACCCACTGCACATGGCAATGCCTGCTGGGGAACGAAGAACTGAGTATACCCCAGGTTAACAAGTGAAACTCTTTAAAATCCCTTGTCCCTCCAGATCATGAGAGTCACAACCTTTTGGCAGAGTCCCCTTGTTTTTCCTTTGTTAGCAAAGCAATAAACCTCCATTTTCTTTTTCTCAAAACCCTGTCCTCATTATTAAATTTCAGGTTTATGAATATTACTGAGAATAATCTTGTGAAAATTTGAATTTAAATGAACATAAATGAATATGAATGAATTTAGGGAGTGTATAATAAGACACATATTTTTCATATTTTTTTAAAATCCGTAGAATATACACACACACACACGCACACACACACACACACATGCACACACACACATTAATATTTAGCAATATATATGCCAATCGATATTCATCATGAAATATAATTCATTCACAAATCCAAAAATATTCATTTTACTGAACATGGATTTATGTATAGTGTTTTTCACTAGGAAGCTCACCCATAGGTGGAATTTTCAGTTCCATCATTATTTAGGGAGAGTCATCTCTTCTCACAATTTTTATATTCCAAAGTCAGTGATCTTACAAGAATGTACGTGTGATACCAGGTAGGATATTGTATATGCATAAAAAAATTACATGTGCTGAATAGGATACAGAGAAAGGGAGACAGGAATTTACATATGTGATAACTTTAAAAAATCATGGAGAAATATTAAAATGAAAAGTTTACTAAATTTAAAACACATACTCTTGATAAAGAGGAAGACAAATACAAATATACACCATGCTTCCTATAAAAGGACTGTACTTCTATTCAGTTAGGTTTTTTTTTCTCCATGATATTAGGATTAGTAGTCAGAGTCTAGTAGGGTATGGGTTAGTGTCAGGGATTCAGTATTTCAAATGGAAAATAGGAAAATGAATCTATTGTGTATGCAAACATGTGATACACAAAAATCTTCCCTCTCTTATCCAGAACAATACCTTGACATAACCATCGCTAAAAGTAAGACACAATTAGAGGAGAGGAGTTAGAAAACCTGTGAATACATATGTGGAATGAAAAATGCTCAGGAGTTCACAACACTGGAGGTGGTAAAACAGTTTACAAAAGTATGGGAGATGGTAAACACTTCAGAAACATGGAGCTGTGCTGACCTAAAGACTTATTGAGAAACTTCCTCTGAGGTTAGGCACAAGAAATATATGTATGGCAATATTTAAATCAATGGTTCTGCAACTGATGTGATTCTGCAATCTGGGTCTGCATCTATGTGACCTGGAGGACATGGTTCTTTATTTTGTAATGAACATGAGGCAGCAGGTCTGAAAACTCCCTTTGTAGGTAAACTGTTGCTACTGGGAGCTAAGTGTCTTCCCGTGTGGTCTGTGAAGCCATTTGGTCATCCTCCACTTTTCAGGGTGTTTCTTACTGCTGCACTGGGAATTTGGTATTTGCTTCATGAAATACAATATGTTCAACTGGGACACAATGCTGGAGGGAGTTCTGTCATGTGTGGTTGGTCAGGGTCGGCAAGAGAATGTACGAACCAGGCTTCTATCCCACATAGCTTTCCCCTTGACTATAGCAACCTGATTCTGAACATTGCCCTGAAACCTCTACATATAACAAGATGCCTTTACATATAAAGGTCTGCTGCCTGCACCATGTCAGTCGCAAGATTTGGAAGCCAATGGAAGATCCAGGTGGTCCTACCAAAAATATTTATTTACACACCTATAGTCCACTGCTCTACGCCCACTACCCAGCAGGCTCCAACTTACTGGCATCTCTGTTCTACACCATTTTCACGAAACTCAGTCAATCAAGGCACTGTTTGTTATACTCATGATCAGCAACAGGATATCTAAAGGTTATCCAGTGCCACCTGGTCATGGGGATTTCAAAAATTTCATGGTATTAATCTAGTCATTTTTCAAGGATGAAGTTGGAGGCACTGTGGGTTTCATTTAATTCAGGAACCATTAAATGGTGAGGAAGCTCATTTCAATGAAAGCTCTGGATAACACTCACAGGCAAGCCTTCCCAAAGAGTGGCCAAAAGGACACATGAATCCAGGCCCATTGAGGTATACAATGTGAGGTCCATGTGTGTTTGGACTCTCAATTATGGCTACCAAGTCTTTAAGAATTAAAACATGTGATATCCTGGCTCAGAATCCATGAGCTCTGTGGAAAGCCATCCTGGGCCTAGATCTCAGTTTCCAAAAGCGATTCTCATGCGTGGTCTCCTAAAATCCCAACACTATTCATGGCAATACTTCTCTGAGGTCAGTTCCAGAACTCAGTCTCTAAGGGGAATCACACCAGAGTTCAAGCCCTGGTGGACCCAGTCATCTCTTCCAACTACCACACAAATTACCACAATTAAAACAAGAACCCTCCCATATGGCCCTCATCTTCTTTCATATAGACACTCATCATAATCTGGCTGGAGGTTTCCATGAGGGGTGCAGACCAAGACAGTGTCCCAAATAAGCTCCTTTGCCCCTCATTTGCCTAAAGTCAAGGTGGCCTGGACACCCATCCGGTGAACCAAAAGTGATCAAATAGGCCTGTCGTTAATACCGCTCCAATTTGAGGACTACTGTCTGTGGGGTTTAGATTCTTTATGTGAATTTTAGTCATGAGAAAACCCAAGCACAATGGGCTAGCCTCTGCAGGTTTTGTAGAACTCTTTTGACCCAAAGGATCCCATTCTCACTTGATGGAAGTCAGGAACCTTACAGAGGAAGTCGAGAGACTTCCTCCCAATAATTGCTCTTTTGGCGAATTTTCTTTTGGATGCACACATGGTAACTTTCTTTAGATCCATCAGGTGCTGAGAATCTAAGCCACAGCCACACACAGGGCCAAGGGCATGATTCAGACACATCCCTTTCCAAAGCAATTAAGGAAAGTGCCACAGGTATGCCCATTCATTTCCATTTGAAAACTGTTTTCTTCAGGCTTCACAAAGGGGTGGCCTGAGGCAAAGAACTTCCTGACATTCAGGGCAACAGAACAATAGGTAAGCAAAAGGCCGAAAGCAGGGTTTCTCCTCTGAGACTTTCCTGGTCACACTGATATCTGAGTTTTCTGAGATGCTCGCCATCCCCTACAGCTATCCAGTACATGGCCATGTCACAGAGCTTGTAGGTGGTACATATCTTGGACACAAAACCATGGGCCTATTCTTGAGATTGGCCGGAATTCAGGACGAAAATAGAAACTTAGGAAGGTAGCAGGTGTTGCTCATCGATAAGGCAAGCTACAGTCCATTCATAAATGGGGCAATATGAATGCTGAGAAGATTTCTACTAGACACAACACATCCATTGATGGATTCTCTTTTCTAATGTCTACAAACACGGAAACAGTGGAATACACAGACATAGAAACACTCGCCCTGTGAAAAGACTTACTAGAAACAGTCCACTTCAAATGAAACAAACCGACTGTCCTACCTATTCTCAGAAAATGAGAAAAAACCACAAACCCACAACCACACCCACAAAGGCACCTCCTTCCCCTAAGTAGGTTTGTGACTATCCAGAGTGTCCTCTGACTTGTGGGCCATAATATGTTCCCCCAAAATGGCCTTTCCTGTCTCAGATCTTGTCTCCTTGGCCAACTCTGTGAACTTCTTAGGAGCCAACGGTGAGCTAATACCTGCTTTCTCTTGAAAAGCCCTGCATCCGAGCTTTCCTGGCATTTGGCCTTCCTCACATCTGTAGGTACCAAAAAATACTGACCCTGTCCTTGGTAAATCCAAACAAGTGAGACCACTGGCACTGGGACTGGGACTGGCTCTGTGTGCCTGGCTTCCTGGATCCCACGTTCAGAGAGTTCCATCACCAAGAAAGTGAGGTGAGGTCACTTCCTTCCTGAACTGAATGAGGGCACTGTCTTGGCAGCCACTTTGTCCTAACTGTTGCTTCCAAGGGTCCCAAGAGATTGAGGCTGCCCCTACTTCCTGTGACATTTTCACAAGTTAGAATGGTATATCAACCAAAGGCACCCAGGAATAGATCTCCACACAGGCCTGGTTTGGTCCATGATCTCTACATTAAAAAAAAATCTGTTTCAGACACAACCTTTTATCCTGACCGGGTTGTTTGCCATGGAAGATGACTTTTGGTCTCTCAGGTCCTTTATTGCTTCCTACATCTTCTCCAGGGATCATTTCTGCATGGACCTTTGAGGTTCTCAGCAGGTGGAAGTTTTTCTACATTTCTGTATTGTTATATCAACTCCTGCCCTGCTCTTCTGTAAAGTTACATTGAGGGAACAGTGTCCGGTTATGGTTAAAAACATGCTCGATTTGGGTTAGAAATCATTTTGCTGGATGAATGATCGTATTGGGAACTTGCTATGTGTAGAAGAATATATAGGTGAAATATATGTATGAAAAAAGAAATTTAAGTCTGATTTGAAGCCCAGAAGGGCATTGGGCCCTTGATAGGGATACGTGGTGTTGAATTACGTTCTGCAGAGTTGTCTCAGATAAATCGATATACAATGGCATAGCACCTTGTACGTTGCATGAATTAATGTAGAAGGAACATCAAGTCAAAAAGGCATAGTCGGTAGTGAAAGGTTAATAAAATTAATAAAATAGGTACTTGTCACTTCCTGTTTTTCTGTATGCTTAACAAAACACTGTTGAAATCTTGAGAAATGTTTGCTAATCTTGTTCTAGAATGTACTGTTCCCAACAGCCGAACTGCAGAATGTACTCCCTCACTCGGTGTCATGCAAACCGCCCACTCGCCCTTACCCATCACTGAACTTCCCTCTCTTCCCTCTCCAAGGAAAGTATATAAGCTCTGCTTAAGCTGTTCTCAGAGGTCTCTGCTCTATTTAATTTAGCTCTGAGCTCCAGCATGCTGGACCACAAATAAACCCTTTGCTGTTGCATGAGACAGTCTCTTGGTAGTATCTTCCTCTGACACTCGCCTGACCTTTACATATTGAGTTTCCACTGAGTTCCAGCAGTGGCGGACGAGAGAGAGACCCCAACGGGCTCCTCTCGGAGCAAGTAAGGCGCCTCTTTCTGGTTTCAGGTTTCTTGTTAGGGCTTGGCAAAATTGCTGGCGATGAAGAGCCTGGGCTCTCTCCGACGGTGGCTGAGAGACATGTCACAGAGACAAAGGGCACCTCTCTGGAGGACCCCGCAGAGAACTCGGGAAATCAAGGAACAATAGTCTTCTCGACTCAGTGATATTTTCTTTTAGATTCGTTATTTCCATACCATTGGGTTTTGCCGGCTACTCATTCCTGGTCTCAGTGTTGGACGTTCATTTCCTGTCTTTATGGTCTTGTCTTATCTGTGTCGTGTGTCCTTGCTTTTACTGTTTGTGGAACTTTCATTATGGAACAGAGCACGTCAATGCCTCTGTCCCTGACCCTTGATCACTGGACCAAAGTCCGCTTAAGGGCTCAGAATCTTTCTTTTTTTAGTAAAACGCTGGACCTGGCAGAATCTCTGTGCCTCAGAATGGCCCATCTTTGGAGTCGTATGGCCCCTAGAAGGATCTTTCTACTTCCCACTAATTTAAAAAGTCAGAGGTATTGTCTTTCAGCCAGCGCCACATAGCCATCCGGATCAACAGCCATATATCTTAACTTGGCAGGACCTCTGCAAATCTCCTCCTCCATGGGTGAAGCCTTTCTTTGCCCCTACCTCTGCTCCTACTCCTTCCCCCATGATCTCTCAAACCCTCTCAACCTCCTCCTCCTCCACCCTCTGTTCTCCCTGAGTCACAGATTTGACTCTACTGGACTCTTCTCCCCCTCCTTATCCCCTGCCCTCGTCCCCTAACACACAACACACTCTAAGTGATTCCGCTGCTGCTGACTAAGCCTCTCTACCATTGGAGGAAGCTAAGCCGGTAATAGGATCTGACAATGGACCGATGTTCATGACCCAGGTAAGTCAGGGGTTAGCCAGGAACCTGGGGATTAATTGGAAGTTAAATTGTGCTTATAGACCACAGAGTTCAAGACAAGTAGAAAGAATGAATAGAACCATTAAAGAGACCTTAACGAAATTAAGCTTAGAGACCAGCATAAGATTGGACTATGCTCCGGCCTTATGCAATGTTTCATGCAAGAAAAAATTCCTTTGTTTCTTTGAGTAACCTTACCACATGTGAAATTCTTTATGGTGGCCCTCCTCCAGTAGGGGACCTAAGCCCAACTGTAAGACCTAAAGATCCTTTCCACACCCCCTTGCTTGACAGACTTAAAGATCTTGAAAGAACTCAGTAATACCTGTGAAAACAGCTGGCCACTGCCTACCCAACTGGGAACCAGGGGATTCCACATCCATATCAAGTAAGAGATTTCATCTATGTAAGATGATATCAGGTGTCATCCCTGGTACCCCGCTGAAAAGGACCATACCAGGTGCTATTATAACACCTACAGTGGTAAACGTAAACAGAATCACTTCCTGGATCCATACCTCTCATCTCAAGCCTGCTGCCTGTACAGAATCTTTCTGGAAACTGAAAAAGACTGGTAACAGTTTCAAATTGTGTATTCGCAATGTGAATAAGGTTATATACTCTCCCCTTGGCTACAAGTAGTCCTAACCCACATCAGCCCATTAAGCAGTGATGGCTGATCACAAATCCTACTGGAAAAGAAGTATGGTCTATCTCGCATACAGCCCCCTTAGGGACCTGGTGGCCATCTCTCCACCCAGACATTTGTTAGCTGGCTATAGGTATTTCCTATTGTGATATCCCTGATGAAGAGGATCCCACTAAAATACCATTAAATCCCTTCTGTACCATAGATAATGGAAACAAACATTATGGATGTAGGGACACGCGAGCCAGATGCAGGTTGGCTAGTCTAGATTACTAAGTTTGCCTGGCAGACTGTCAAAGCCACAAAGAGTAATGGCTGTGTGGGGAAAAGCCGACTTTTTCTGTATGTCATGGGAATGTGTGCATACAGGGGCTGCCTGATGGAACCCCAATTCTTCATCAAATTCAGTACACAGCATTGGCCATATTACCAATTAGACAACCAAAAACTATGGCACCCAGAGGGGTCTCTAGATTCTCAAATTTTGCATGACCTTTTTAACTTCTGCAAGTGCTCAAAAGAGTGAAAGGAAATTCCCCTATGTGGAAGCCTTTTCCCTCCCTCACTCACATCCTGAACTATGCTTCTCCAATAGATCATTATCCTCAGCCTTCTGCTCCAGACCCTCTGATGTCACTCCCATCTCAGCAACTTGATTTCTCCCCTCCAATAACTAGATCAGAAACCCAAAGCTCCACCAGTTCTCAGACCATCGCCCCCTTTCTGAGGTAGCAGGTACATAGGTACCGCTCCACCGACTCATTCCTCTCATCTCCTGTCAGTGCCCTCACCGGGTCCCACCAGGTCCTCTTACCAGCTAACCCAATGCTCAAACGAGCTGAGGAGAGCCCTGAGACCCTTATCCAAGATGTAATATAATTGGCCTTTAAAGTTGCTTTGTCATCACTGAAAACAGGTTACTAAAATTTAAAGTCCCTCACAGGATTTTGGGATCCTCACTCCCGTCTTTCACTCTGCTCTACCTGATCTACTGCTCAAGTTTGCTGCTAGGAAATTCCCAATACCCTTTCGCATTATTCTTTTACATCTCTCTTTTCCCTCATTCTCAGATCCTCGGAGGTGCTCTCAGCCCCACCTTCCCCGTCTTTCCCCCTCTGTACCAGGCCCACAGAAAAGTCTTAAATGACCTTCTTCAGAAGTCTTCACCATGGCTGAGTTTTGAACTTTCAGCAAAACAGTCCCAATAAAGACTTTAATGTAGATAAACTTTCTCTTTCGTATTTCCCTGTTCTACTTGGCCACTGGCTAAAAATCTCAGTACTTCTAAGCTAGACAACCCCTAACTAGTTTTTCACAAAATATGTGAACAAGTCCTCTGGCCTTCAGCTGGGGCTTCACAGAGATGGCTACATTTCTAAGATAAAGATATTACCAACCGGGCTCCATGGTAACAGCTGGCAGGGGGAAAATAAGAAATGGAAGAAAAAGCTCTCCTCCTCCCAGGTGTCCTTGAAAAGTTAACTTGCCCAGAACAGAAGGAAAAACAGAAACAAATACTGCTTTTTTAAACTTCTGAAGACTGTGAACTTCTGAGCCCCATCCCTTATATGTTGGGTACAAAATTCTGAAACTACCTAAACTTGAGTTTCATGGGATTAATTGATTACAATATAAGCAATGCCCTCTGAATCCGGTTGCAACCAAATAGGACTGTTTCCCACTCTTGAGTGCTATCTTAGGTGCCTTGCTTTGTCAGTGCCTACAACAGCATAATTCTATATACTTAAACATCGTTTATGTTTTCATGAAATGATCAGGATATGTGATAAATTGTGTAATGGTGCAGATGTTTCCCAGAGTGCTCTATCATGATGCAGGTTCATTTGAAGATCAAATAGGGGGGGCATACAACCGGTTCCACTGGGAACATATATCCCTCACTTTAGCCATCCTATTAGGAATAGGAGTTGCTGCACGGGTGGGCAGAGGAACCAGTGGCATTGTCCATGGGACACAAAAGATGACCCAATTAGAAGCAGCAATAGAGCAAAAGTAAGATATTAGAAAACTCCTTCAGGGCTTTGCATGAAACTTTAACCTCTCTCTCTGAAGTTGTTTTACAGAACAGTTGAGGGTTGGACCTCCTCTTCATTAGAGAAGGGGGGCTTTGTGCTGCATTGAGGGAAGAATGTTGTTTTTATGCTGACTATACTGGAGTCGTAATAAAATCTATGAGTAAATTTAAAAGACACCTTGAAGAGCATCAACAAATGAGAGAGGGCCCAAAAGGGTGGCTTGAGTCTTGGTTCACACAGTCCCCCTGGTTAACTACGTTTTTATCAAACCTGGCCGGTCCAATAATAATCCTCATATTATTGCTAACTATAAAACCCTGTTTGCTCAACCGTGTAATATCTTTTCTCCAGGCTCAAATTGGAGGAGTTAAACTTATGGTAATACCCCACTAGCAGACATTGAATGTGACACCCTCCAATGATCATTTGTATGATTAAAATTAGCCAGAAGAAGAAGTGGGGAATGAAATATTAATAAAATAGGTACTTGTCACATCTTGTTTTTCTGTATGCTTAACAGAACACTGTTGAAATCTTGAGAAATGTTTGCAAAATTTGTTCCCAGAATGTTCTATCCCCAGCTGCCAAATTGCAGAATGTACTCCCTCTCCCAGTTGCATGCAAACCGCCCACTCGCCCTGACCCATCAATACAATTCCCTCCCTTCTCTCTCAAGGGAAAGTATATAAGCTCTACTTCAGCTATTCTCAGGGCTATCTGCTCTATTCAGGTGAGCTCTGAACCCCAGCATTCTGGACACCCAATAAACCCTTTGATGTTGCATGAGATAGCCTGTTGGTAGTCTCCTCCTCTGAAGCTCGCACCACGTTTACTTGGATGATTGAATGTAGAAGAGAACATCCAGTCAAAAAGGGATAGTCTGTAGCATTAGGAAGATAGTCAGTAAGTTTAGGAAGAAGGGTGAGTATAAGATTTGGAACAAAAGTTTCTTAGCAATAGGATTTCGATTAGAGAGTGAATGTAAATGTCAGCACAAGTGAAGAGTCAGTCACAATGATGAAGTGGGGAAAATATGTAGGAAAGCATATATCAATAGAGACATTTCAAAATCAGGCAAAGTATAAAGTGTGTGATAGGATTAGACATTTTGAACAGGGTTGAGTTTAAATATATAATCTTAGGAAGAAACAAATATGTAGTCACAAATAGGATTGACATTTGAGAGCATTGGGCAAATTTCAGGTGGATGAATATTTTGAGAATAATCTTGTGAATAGTTGATTATAAATCCACATACATGAACATGAATGAATTTAGGGAGTGAATATAAGACACATATATTTCATATTTTGAAAAATCTGGAGAGTGTATATATATATATATATATATATATATATATACACATATATATATATATACATATATATACATATACATAAAACAAACACACAGACAAAAAAGTAGCAATATATATGTCAATCAAAATTCATTATAAAATATATACCATCCACAGATCTAAAAATATTCATTTTACTGAACATGGATTTATGTATAATGCTGTTCAACTAGCAAGCTCACCCATAGGTTGAATATTCAGTTCCAACAGGGTTTAGTAGGAGTGATCTCTTCTAACAATTTGTATCTGCCAAGTCAGCCACCTCACAAGAATGTACGTGTGGTACCAGATAGGAATCTATATGTGCATATGAGAATACAGAGAAAGGGAGACATCAATTCACATATTTGTTAACCTTAAAGATACAAGGACAACTATTTCAACAAACAATTGACTAATTTATAACTCCAACTCTGTATCATGCAAAAGGCAAGTCCATCTATACACCATGCCTACTCTGAACTGCTTGTATTTCTATTCTTTATGGGTTATTTTTCTCCATCATATTAGGATTAGTAGTCAGAGTCTGGTAGGGTATGGGTTAGAGTCAGGTATTCAGTATTTTGAATTGAAAATAGGACACTGAATCCAATGTGTATGCAAATATATGCTACGGAAAAATCTTCCCACTCTCCTCCAGAACAATGCCTTGACATTACCTTCGCCCCAAGTAAGACCCAATTAGAGGAGAAGAGTTAGAAAATCTGTGAATACATATCTAGAATGGAAAATGCTCCAGATTTCACATCTTTGGAGGTGGTAGAGGAGTTTCCAAAAGTAAGAGACAGGGTAAACACTCCACAAACATGGAGCTCTGCTGGCCAAAAGACTTTTTGAGAATCTGCCTCTGAGGTTGGGCACTTGAAATATATGTTGTTGTCAGGAGCTTTAGCTTTATTTGTAGTGAAACCATCAAAGCTGGATCTGCATCTATGTGACCTGGAGGAAATGATTACTTATTTTCAAATAAAAATGAGGCAGCAGTGATGAATTCTCTTTTTGTAGGTAAACATTGGCCACTGAGGGCTAAGGGTCTTCCCGTGTGGACTGTGAAACCAATGGTCATCCTCCAATTTTCGTGGTGTTTCTTGCTGCTGCACTGGGAGTTTGGTATTTGCTTCATGAAATACAACGAGTTCAAATGGGACACAGTGCTGAAGGGAGTTCTGTCAGGTGTGGTTGGCAGGGTCTCCAGGAGAATGCACCAACCAGGGTTCTATCTCAAGTAGCTTGCCCCCTTGACAATAGCAACATGATACTGAACATTGCTCTGAAACCTCTCCATATAAAAATATGCCTTTACATATATGGGTGTGATGGTTGCACCATGTCAGTCACAGCCATTTGGAAGCCAATGGAAGATCCACATGGCCCCACCACAGATGTTTTATCACACATTTGCATAACACAGCTCTAGACCCACTACTTACCAGGCCCCAACTTACTGGCATCTCTGTTCTACACCATTTTCATGAAACCCAGTCAATCAAGGCCCTGTCTGGTATACTCATGATCATCAACAGGACATCAAAGGTCCTCCAGTGCCAGCTGGTCATCGGAATTTCTAAAATTTCATGGTAATTATCTAGCATTTTTTCACAGATGCATTTGGAGGCAATGTTGGTTTCAATTCATTCAGGAACCATTAAATGGTGAGGAAGCTAATTTCAGGGAAATCTCTGGAGCACTCTCACAGGCAAGTCTACCCAAAGAGTGGCCAAAAAGTCACATGAAGCCAGGCCCATTGAGGTCTACAAAGCGAGGTCCAAGTGTGTTTTGAATCTCAATTATGCCTGCCAAGTCTTTCAGAATAAAATCATGTAATATCCTGGCTGTGATTCCCAGTGTTCTGTGGAAAGCCACTCTGGGCCTTGATCCCAGGTTCCAATGGCAACTCTCATTCCTGGCCTCCTAAAATCCCAACACAATTCATGTCAATACTTCTCTGAGGTCAGTTCCAGAACTCAGTCTCTAAGGGGAATCACAGCAGAATTCAAGCCCAGGTTTACCCAGTCATCTCTTCCAACTGCCACACAAATTACCACAATTATAACCAAAACACTCCTACATGGCCCTCATCTTCTACCATAACATCTGGATGGAGGTTTTCATGAGAGGCACATCACAAGACAGTGTCCAAAATAAGCTCCCTTGCCCCTCATTTGCCGAATGTCAGGGTGGCTTGGACACCCTTCCTGTGAACCAGGAGTGATCAAATAGGCCTGCCCTTAATACTGCTTCGCTTCTCCAATTTGAGGCTCTCTGACTGTGGGGTCTAGATTCTTTTTGTGAATTGGAGTCATAAGAAAAGCCAAGCCCCTCTGCAGAGATTTGAAGAACTCATTTCACCCAAAGAATCCCTATTCTGACATGATGGATTTCAGAAACCTAACAAAGGAAGGCAATATAATTCATGCACATTGATTGAACGTTTTTCCATTTTGGTTTAGATGCACATATGGGATCTTTCTTTACATCCATCAGGTGCTGAGAATCTAAGTCACAGCCTAAAACAGGGCAAAGGGCCTGAATCAGACACATCCTTTTCCAATGAAATTAAGCAAAGAGCCAGAGGTGATGCACATTCATTTCCATTTGAAAACTGTTTTCTTCAGGTTTAACAAAGGGGTTGCATGAGACAAAGACCTTCCTGATATTCAGGGCAACAGAACAATAGGTAAGCAAAAGGCCCAAAGCAGGGTATCTCCACTGAGACTTTCCTGGTCACACTGATATCTGAGTTTTCTGAGATGCTGGCCATTCCATTCAGGTATCCAGTACATGGCCATGTCAAAGACCTTGGATTTGGTACATATCTTGGACACACAACCATGAGCCTATTCTAGAGAGTGGCCAGAATTCAGGAAGAAAACAGGGACTTAGGAAGGTATTAGGTGTTGCCCGTGCATAAGGCAAGCCACACTCCATTCATAAATTGGGCAGGATGAATGCTGGGAAGCTTTATACTAGACATGACACATCCATTGCTGCATTCTCTTTTCTCATGTCTACTACCACAGGCACAGTGGGATACACAGACATGGAAACACTCACCTCTTCAAATGACTTACCGGAAACAGTTCACTCCAAAACAAACAAATCGCCATTCCTACCTATTTTCAGAACATGAGACAAACCACAAACCCACACCCACTCCCAAAAAGGCACCTCCTTCCCCATAGGTGTATGACAAACCAGAGTGTCCTCTGACTGGTGGCCATACTCTGTTCTTCCGAAATGGCCTGTCCTCTCTCAGATCTGTTTTCCTTGGCCAACTCTGTAAAGTTGTAAGGAAAAAGTGGAGAGCCACTACCTGCTTTCTCAGGAAAGCTCCCTATTCAGAGCTCTCCAGGCATTTGGTAATCCCACTTCAGTAGGTACCAAGAATGACTGACTCTATCTTTGGTAAATCCAAACAAGTGAGCCCACTGGGACTGGGCCTGGGACTGCCTCTGGGTGCCTGGCTCCTTGGATACAAAGTTCAGAGAGTTCCATCACCAAGGAAATGAGGTATGTCACATTCTTTGGAACTGAATGAGGTCACTGCCTTGGCAAATGTATATCTTATGATGTTCAAAAACTGAAGAAATAATAATGTACCAGTGTCGAATACAAATGAATGACAAATTACATATCATGTCCCATAGGAGTCTACTTGCATTGATGTTAGACTGGGTCAGTTACTGTAGAATAATTAGGATTTGTATGCACCATTCACTGAAGTTAGTTTTCAGTACTAGGAAACAAATATGTATTTCAGGTGGATGAATATTTCTGATTATAATCTTGTGAAAAGTGGATTATAAATCCACATACATGAACATGAATGAATTTAGAGAGTGTATATTAGACACATATATTTCATATTTTGAAAAATTTGGAGAGTATATCTATATCTATATCTATATCTATATCCATATCTATATATATACACACACACACACAAACACACACACACAACACTCACAGACATTAAAAAGTACCAATATAAATGCCAATCGAATTCATCAGTAAATATATATCATCCACAAATGCAAAAATATTTATTTTACTGAACATGAGTTAATGTATAATGTTGTTCTACTAGGACGCTCTCCTATAGGTTGAATTTTCATTTCCAACAGCATTTAGGAGGAGTGAACTCTTCTCACAATTTGTATCGGCCAAGGCAGCCACCTCACAAAAATGTATGTGTGATACCTGGTAGGATTCTATATATGCATATAAATATACATGTGTGAATAGGCTACAGAAAAGGGAAACAAGAATTCACATATTTGTTAAGTTTAAAAACACATGGAGAATATTTCAATTAAAATTTGACTAGATTTATAACTCCTACCTTATATAATGCAAATGTCAAGTCCAACAATACAACATGTCTCCTCTGAAGTGCTTGTATTTCTATTGTGTTGGGTTAATTTTCTCCATTATATTAGGATGAATAGTCTGAGTCTACTAGGTATGGGTTAGTGTCAGGGATTCAGTATTTCGAATGGAAAATTGGAAAATGAATCCAATGTGTATGTAAATATATGCTGCACAAATATCCTAGTGCTCTCATCCAGAACAATGCCTTGACATTACCTTCACCACAAGTAAGACACAATTAGAGGAGAAGAGTTACAAAATCAGTGAATACATATCTGGAATGGAAAATGCTCAGGAGTTCACAACCTTGGAGGTGGTAGAGCAGTTTCCAAAACTAAGGGACAGGGTAAACACTCCAAAAACATGGAGCTCTGCTGGCCTAAAAACTTTTTGAGAAACTGCCACTGAGTTTTGCACTTGAAATATATGTTGTTTTCAGGAGATTTGGCTTCCTTTGTAGTGAGACCATCAAAGCTGGGTCTGCATCTATGTGACCTGGAGGACATGGTTTCTTATTTCCAAAGAACTAGATAAAGCAGTGCTGAATCCTCTCTTTGAAGGTAAACTGAGGCCACTGGGGACTATGGTCTCCCCGTGTGGACTGTGAAGCCATTTGGTCCTCTTCCACTTTTTGTGGAGTTTTTTGCTGCTGTACTGTGAGTTTGGTATTTGTTTCACGAAATACTAGGAGCTAAACTGGGACACAGTGCTGGAGGGAGTTCTGTCACGTGTGGTGGGTCAGGGTCTGCAAGAGAATGCACCAACTAGGCTCCTATCTCTCACAGCTTGCCCCATTGCCCCCTTGTCCATATCAACCTGATTCTTAATTTTCCTCTGAAAACTCTCCATATAACAATATGCCTTTACATATAAGGGTCTGCTGGCTGCACCATGTCAGTTACAAGCCATTTGGAATCCAATGGTATATCCACATGGCCCTACCACGGATGTTTTATCAAACACCTCCCCACCACTGCTCTAGACCCACTACTCAGCAGGCTCCAACTTACTGGCATCTCTGTTCTACACCATTTTCATGAAACTCAGTAAGTCAAGGCACTGTCTGGTATAATCATGATCAGCAACAGGACATCCAATGTTTCTCCAGTGCCACCTGGACATAGGAATTTCAAAAATTTCATGGTATTTATCTAGCCATTTTTCAAGCATGAAGTTGGAGGCACTGTGGATTTCAGTTCATTCAGCAAACATTAAATGGTGAGGAAGCTCATTTCAATGAAATCTCTGGAGAACTCTCACAGGCACGGCTTCCCAAAGAGTGGACAAACGGTCACATTAGGCCAGGCCCATTGAGGTCTACAATGTGAGGTCCATGTGTGTTTTGACTCTCAACTATGGCTGCCATTTCTTTAAGAATAAAATCATGTGATATCCTTGCTGAGATTTCCAGTCCTCTGTTGAAATCCACCCGGTGCCTAGGTCTCAGTTTCCAAGAGCGACTTTCATGCGTGGCCTCTTAAAATCCCAACAAAATTCATGGCAATGCTTCTCTGAGTTCATTTCCAAAACCCAGTCACTAAGGGGAATCACACCAGAGTTCAACCCCACGTGTACCCAGTCATTTTTTCCAATGCCACACAAATGACCAAAATCAAAACCAAAACACTCCCACATGGCCCTCATCTTATTCCATATAGTCAATCATCTTAACCTCTGGCTGGAGGTTTCCATGAGGGGCGCAGCCCAAGACAGTGTCCAAAATCAGCTCCTTTGCCCCTTATTTGCCTAAAGTCAGGGTAGCCTGGACACCGTTTCTGTGAACCAGGAGTGAACAAATAAGCCTGCCTTTAATACTTCTTTGTTTCTCCAATTTCAGGCCTACTGATTTTAGGTATCAATTCTTTAGGTGATTTAGAGTCATGCGAAAACACAAGCACCTCTGCAGGGCTTTGACGAACTCATTTGACCCAAAGAATCCCTATTGTCATTTGATGGAGTGCAGGAACCTAACAGAGGAAGGCAAGAGACTTCATCCACAATGAATGATATTTTTTGCCAATTTGGTTTTGGAAGCTCACATGGGATCATTCTTAAGATCCATCAGGTGCTGAGAATCTAAGTCACAGCCACACACAGGTCCAAAGGCTGATAAAGACACATCTCTTTCCAAAGCAATTAAGCAAAGAGCCACAGGTGAGGCCCATTCATTTCCATTTGAAAACTGTTTTCTTCAGGCTTCACAAAGGGGTGGCCTGAGGCAAAGACCTTCCTGACATTCAGTGCAACACAACAATAAGTAAGCAAAAGGCCCAAAGCAGGGTTTCTGCACTGAGATTTTTTTGGTCACACTGATATCTGAGTTTTCTGAGATGCTCGCCATTCTCTTCAGATATCCAGTACATGGCCATGTCACAGAGCTTGGCGGTGGTACATTTTTTGGACACAAATCCATGAGCCTATTCTGGAGAGTGGCCAGAATTCAGGAAGAAAACAACAACTTAGAAAGATAGCAGGTGTTGCACATCGATAAGACAAGCTGCAGTCCATTCATATATTGGGCAGGATGAATTATGGGAAGATTTATACTAGACAGGACACATCCATTAATGCATTCTCTTTTCTAATGTCTACAACAACAGACACAGTGGGATACACAGAAACAGAAACCCTCGCCGTGTCAAATGACTTACTAGAAACTGTCCACTCCAAACCAAACAAACCGCCTTTCCTATCTATTCTCAGAACATGAGACAAAACAACAAACCCACACCCACTCCCACAAAGGCACCTCCTTCCCCCAAGTAGGTCTGTGACTATCCGGAGTGTCCTCTGACTGGTGGGCCATACTATGTTCCCTCGAAATGGCCTGTTTTCTCTCAGACCTTCTTTCCTTGACCAACTCTGTGAAGATGTCAGGAAAAAGTGGTTAGCCACTACCTGTTTTCTCAGGAAAGGTCCATCTTCAGAGCTCTCCTGGCATTTGGCCATCCTCACATTATTAGGTACCAAGAAAACTGACTCTGTCCTTGGTAATTCCAAACAAGTGAGCCCACTGGGACTGGGACTGGGACTGCCTCTGGGTGCCTGGCTTCTTGGATACCAAGTTCAGAGAGTTCCATCACCAAGGAAATGAGGTATGTCACATTCTTTGGAACTGAATAAGGTCACTGCCTTGGCAACCACTTTGTCCTAACAGTTGCTTCCAAGGGTAACATAAGATGGAGGTTGTCCCTACTTCCTGTGACACTTTCATAAGGTAGAATGTATATCAACCATTTGCACCCGGGAACAGCTCTCCACTCAGGCCTGGTTTGGTCCATCTTCTCTACAATAAAAAGAGAGAGATTCAGATTCAGACACATCCCTTCATCCTGACCAGGTTGTTTGCCATGGAAGATGACTTTTGCTCTCTCAGGTGCTTCATACCTGCCTACAACTTCTCCAGGTATCATTTGTGCATGGACATTTGAGGTTCTCATCAAGTGGAAGGTCCCCAACTTTCCTGTATTGTAAGAACTACTCTGACAGCTCTTTTGTCCATTTTGGTTTGGGATGCACACATGGGATTTTTCTTTAGACCCATCATGTGCTGTGAATCTAAGCCACAGCCTCACATAGGGCTGAGAGGCTGATTCAGAAACATCCATTTCCAAAGCAATTAAGCAAAGAGGCACAGGTAATGACCATTCTTTTCCATTTGAAAACTATTTTCTGCAGGCTTCACAAAGTGTGGCCTGAGGCAAAGACCTTCCTGACATTCAGGGCAACAGAATAGGTAAGCAAAAGGCCCAAATCAGGGTTTCTCCACTGAGACTTTCTTGGGCATACTGATATCTGAGTTTTCTGAGATACTCGCCATTCCCATCAGCTATCCAGTACATGGCCATGTCACAGAGATGGAGGTGGTACATATCTTGGACACAAAATCATGAGCGTATTCTGGAGAGTGTCCAGAATTCAGGAAGAAAACAGGAATTTAGAAAGATGGCAGGAGTTGCCCATCCATACGGCAACCTGCAGTCCATTCATAAATTGCACAGGATGAATGCTTTGAAGCTTTCTCGTAGACAGGACACATCCATTGATGCATTCTCTTTTCTAATGTCTACAATCACTGACACAGTATGATATATAGACACAGAAACACTCACCTTGTCAAAGGACTTACTAGACACAGTCCACTCCAAAACAAACAAACCAGCTTTCCTAACTATTCTCAGAACATGAGACAAAACCACAAACTCACACTCACACCCAAAAAGGCACCTCCTTTCCCCAAGTAGGTCTGTGACTATCCGGAGTGTCCTCTGACTTGTGGGCCATACTATGTTCCCCCAAAATGGCGTGTCCTGTCTCCAATCTGGTCTCTTTGGCCAACTCTGTGAAGTTGTCAGGAGCCCATGGTGAGAAACTACCTGCTTTCTCTGGAAAGGCCAGTCTTCATAGTTTCCAGGCATTTGGCTGTCCTCACATCAGTAGGTACAAAGAAAGAGTGACTCTGTCTTGTTAAATCCAAACAAGTTAGCCCACTGGGACATGGAGTGGGTTTGACTCTGTGTGCCTGGTTTCCTGGATCCCAAGATCACAGACTTTCATTACCAAAACTGTAAGGTGATGTCACTTTCTTCAAGATCTGAATGAAGTCACTGCCTTGGAAACCACTTTGTTTTAACAGTTGCTTACATGGTTCCCAAAAGATGGAGGCTGCCTCTACTTGCTGTGACTCATTCATATGTTAGAATGGTATATCAACCATAGGCACCGGGGAACAGCTCTCCACACAGGCATGGTTTGGTCCATCTTCTCTACATTAGGAAGAGAGAGGCTAATTCAGACACATCCCATCAACCTGACCAGGTTGTTTGCCATGGAAGATGACTTTTGCTCTCTCATGACCTTCATAGCTGCCTACATCTTCTCCAAGGATCATTTCAGCATGGACCTTTTAGGTTTTCAGCAGCTGGAAGATCGCCTATATTCCTGTATTGTAAGACCAACTCTGTCCCTGCTCTTCTGTAAAATTAGATTGAGGGAAAAGTGTATGGTTAGGGTTAATAACATGTTCAATTTGGGTTAGGAATCATT
The DNA here is from genome assembly GCF_048772815.1 of Callospermophilus lateralis. NCBI lineage: Eukaryota > Metazoa > Chordata > Mammalia > Rodentia > Sciuridae > Callospermophilus > Callospermophilus lateralis. Next base: position 64,196 of record NW_027513619.1, read on the forward strand.
CTCTGGAATGAATATTTGTATTAGGAACCTGTGATATTTATAAGAATATATAGGTGAAATATAAGTATGAAAACAGAAATCTAGGTAAGTTTTGAAGCCCAGAAGGGCATTGGGCCCTTGATTGGGATACTTAGCATTGATTTATGTCCTGCACAGTTGTCTCAGTTAAATCAATATACTATGGCATAGGACCTTCTAATTTGGATGATTGAATGTGGAAGAGAACATCCAGTCAAAAAGGGATATTCAGTAGGATTAGGAAAATAGTCGGTAGGTTTAGATAAAAGAGTGAGTATAGGATTTGGACCAAAAGTTCTTTAGCAATAGGGTTTCAGGTAGAGAGTGAATGTAAATGTCAGCACATGTGAAGAGTCAGTCACAATGATGAACTGGGTAAAATATGTAGAAAAGCAATATTTTGAAGACGTATAAATTAATTGGGGGTACAAATAGGTGTACCTTGTGCCTATGAATATAGAGATAATGCATGAATAGACCATACTGTGAATAAATAATATAACTTTTTCGAACTTTAAATAATGGATTGAATTGATTTCTGAAAATATACAGGAAACCTAATATTGATATACAATCATCCATTCCAAACAGTTATGCTTCTAATGGTGATATTAGATTTATGGTTTATCATAAAACGTGTGTGAGTTTTGCTTCAAAACTGATTATGAAATTAAAAAAAAAATGTGTTTGCAGAGAAGTCTCATGAAAAGACCAGTCAAGAAACCGGGAGGAATACATGTGTTCTGAAGCAGGAAATGATTAAAAGTGAAAAAATACCTATAAAGTTGTGAACTTGTGGATGAAATATATATCCTATGATGTGCAAAAACTGCAGAAATATTAATGTAGCAGTGTGGAATATAAATGAACGTCAAAATACACATCATGTCCCATAGGAATCTACTTGCATTGATGTTAAACTGGGTCAGATACTGTAGAATTATTAGGATTTGTATGCACCATTCACAGAAGTGAGTTGTCAGTACAAGGAAACAAATATGTATTTCAGGTGGATGAATATTTCCAATAATAATCTTGAGAAAAGTTGATTATATTTCCTCATGCATGAACATGAATGAATGTATGAATGTAGAGAGTGTATATAAGACACATATATTTCATGTTTTGATAAATCAGGAGAGTATATATATATATATATATATATATATATATATATATATATATACCAAAAAAACACACAGAGAAACATAAAAAAGTAGCAATATATGCCAAATGAAATTTATAATGAAATATATAACATCTACTGATGCAAAAATATATACTTTACTGAACATGGAATTATGTATAATGTTGTTGTACTAGGAAGCTCACCCATAGGTTGAATTTTTAGTTCCAACAGCGTTTAAGAGGGGTAGTCTCTTCACACAATTTATATCTGCCGAGTCAGCAACCTCACAAAAATGTACGTGTGATACCAGGTAGGATTCAATATGTACATATAAAAATACATGTGCTGTATAGGCTACAGAGAAAGGGAGGCAGGGATTCACATATTTGTTAATTTTAAAAACACATGAAAAACTATTCCAAATAAAAATTCACTAGATTTATAACACCTACCATTTATTATGCAAAAGAAAATTTCAAAAATACACCATGCCTCCTCTGACCTGCTTGTATTTCTGTTCTATTTGGGTTATTTTTCTCCATCATATTAGGATTAGTAGTCAGAGTCTAGTAGGGTATGTGTTAGTGTCAGGGATTCAGTATTTTGAATGGAAAATAGGAAAAAGAATCCAATGTCTATCAAATATGTGCTACACAAAATATTTTCCCTCTCTCATCCAGAACAATGCCTTGACATTACCTTCGCCCCAAGTAAGACACAATTAGTGGAGAAGAGTTATAAAATCTGTGAATATATAACAGGAATGGAAAATGCTCATGAGTTCACAACCTTGGATGTGGTAGAGAAGTTTCCATAAGTAAGGGACAGGTTAAAAACTCCACAAACATGGAGCTCTGCTGGCCTAAAGGACTTCTTGATAAACTGCCTCTGAGGTTGGGCACTTGAAATATATGTTGTTTTCAGGAGCTTTAGCTTCCTTTGTCGTGAGACCATCAAAGCTGGGTCTGATTCTATGTGACCTGGAGGACATGGTTTCTTATTTTCTAATGAACATGAGGCAGCAGTGGTGAATTCTCTCTTTTAAGTAAAATGTGACCAGTGCGTGCTAAGTCTCTCCCCATCTGGGCTGTGAAGCCATTTGGTCATCCTCCACTTTTTCATGGTTTTTCTTTCTCCTGCATTGGGAGTTTGGTATTTGCTTCACGAAATACAAGGAGTTCAAAAGGGACACAGTGCTGGATGGAGTTCTGCCACATGTGGTGGGTCAGAGTCTGCAGGAGAATGCACCAACCAGGCTTCTATCCCACATATCTTTTTCCCTTGTCTATTGCAACCTGATTCTTAACATTGCCATGAAACCTCTCCATATAACAAGACGCCCTTACATATTAGTGTCTGCTGACCTCACCATGTCTGTCACAAGCCATTTGGAAGCCAATGGCAAATCCATATGGCCACATCAGAGATGTATTATGACACACATACACACCACTGCTCTATGCACACTACTCAGCAGGCACCAACTTACTGGCATGTCTGTTCTAGATCATTTTCATGAAACACAGTCAATCAAGGCACTGTCTAGTATACTCATGATAAACAACAGGACATCCAAAGGTTCTCCAGAGACATGTTGTATAGTTGGACTTGAAATTTGCATTATATAAGGTAGGAGTTATAAATCTAGTCAAATTTTAATTGAAAAATTCTCCATGTGTTTTTAAACTTAACAAATATGTGAATTCTTGTTTTCCTTTTCTGTAGCCTATTCACACATGTATATTTATATGCATATATAGAATCCTACCAGGTATCACACGTACATTTTTGTGAGGTGGCTGTCTTGGCAGATACAAATTGTGAGAAGAGTTCACTCCTCCTAAATGCTGTTGGAAATGAAAATTCAACCTATAGGAGAGCGTCCTAGTAGAACAACATTATACATTAACTCATGTTCAGTAAAATAAATATTTTTGCATTTGTGGATGATACATATTTACTGATGAATTTCGATTGGCATTTATATTGGTATTTTTAATGTCTGTGAGTTGTGTGTGTGTGTGTGTGTGTGTGTGTGTGTATAGATATAGATATAGATATAGATATAGATATACTCTCCAAATTTTTCAAAATATGAAATATATGCGTCTAATATACACTCTCTAAATTCATTCATGTTCATGTATGTGGATTTATAATCCACTTTTCACAAGATTATAATCAGAAATATTCATCCACCTGAAATACATATTTGTTTCCTGAAAACTAACTTCAGTGAATGGTGCATACAAATCCTAATTATTCTACACTAACTGACCCAGTCTAACATCAATGCAAGTAGACTCCTATGGGACATGATATGTAATTTGTCATTCATTTTTATTCGACACTCGTACATTATTGTTTCTTCAGTTTTTGCACATCACAGGATATACATTTCATCCACAAGTTCACAAATTAATAAGCATTTGTTTCAACTTTCACCACTTCTTGCTTCAGAACACATGTATTGTCAGGGTTTCTTGACTGGTCTTTTCATGAGAGACTTCTTTCCAAACACATTATTTTGAATTTCCATAATCATTTTGATGCAAAACTCACACACTCTTCATGATAAACCAAAACACAAATATTTCCATTACATATATACCTGGTTGGAATGAATGATTGTATATCAATATACGATTTCCTTTAATTTTTCAGATATCAGTTCTATTCATTATTTAAAGTTCAAAAAAGTTATATTATTTATTCACAGTATGGTCTATTCATGCTTTTTCTCTATGTTCCTAGAAACAGGGTACACCTCTTTGTACCCCTGATTCTCATTTTACATCTTCAATATATTGCTCCCAGAAATGGTGAAAGAAATACTCATGTCATCTCATTATCACAGTAATATTCTGGACAAAAAAATTGAAAGGTCACACTTATGATTGTACCAAAGCCTAAATGGAAAGTGAACATGGATTTCTAAAAACATCCATGTCCAGGTTGCCTAATGCTGTCAATTGTCAATCCTATTGGTGACTACATATTTGTTTTTTTCCTAATTTATATATTCAAACTCAACCCTGTTGAAAATGTCTAATTCTATCACTCACTTTATACTTTGCCTGATTTCGTAATGTTTCTATTGATATCTGCTTTTCTACATATTTTCCCCAGTTCAACATAGTGACTGACTCTTCATATGTGCTGAAATTTACATTCACTCAACAACCGAAAGTCTATTGCTAAAGAACTTTTGGTCCAAATCCTATACTCACTCTTCTTCCTAAACCTACCGACTATCTTCCTAATCCTACTGAATATCCCTTTTTGACTGCATGTTCTCTTCTAAATTCAATCATCCAATGTACAAGGTCCTATGCCATTGTATATCGAATTATCTGAGGCATCTTTGCAGAACATCATTCAAAGCTAAGTATCCCAATCCAGGGCAAAACCCTTCTGGGCTTCAAATCATACCTAGATTTCTGTTTTCCTACTTATATTTCACCTCTATATTCTTGTAAATATTGCAGGTTCCCAATACCATTATTCATCACACAGAATCATTCGTAACCCAAATCAAACCTGTTTTTAACCAGAAGTATACACTGTTCCCTCAATCATTTTACAGAATAGCAGGGACAGAGTGGTTCTTACAATACAGGAAAGTTGGGGACCTTCCACCTGATGAGAACCTCAAATGTCCATGCACAAATGATACCTGGAGAAGTTGAAGGCAGGTATGAAGCACCTGAGAGAGCAAAAGTCATCTTCCATGGCAAACAACCTGGTCAGGATGAAGGGATGTGTCTGAATCTGAATCTCTTTCTTCTTTTTGTAGAGAAGATGGACCAAACCAGGCCTGAGTGGAGAGTTGTTCCCGGGTGCCAATGGTGATATACATTCTACATTATGAAAGTGTCACAGGAAGCGTGGGCAACCTCCATTTTATGTTACCCTTTGAAGCAACTGTTAGGACAAAGTGGTTGCCAAGGCAGTGACCTCATTCAGTTCCAAAGAATGTGACATACCTCATTTCCTTGGTGATGGAACTCTCTGAACTTGGTATCCAAGAAGCCAGGCACCCAGAGGCAGTCCCAGTCCCAAGCCCAGTGGGCTCACTTGTTTGGATTTACCAAGGACAGAGTCAGTTTTCTTGGTACCTAATGATGTGAGGATGGCCAAATGCCAGGAGAGCTCTGAAGATGGACCTTTCCTGAGAAAACAGGTAGTGGCTAACCACATTTTCCTGACATACTCACAGAGTTGGTCAAGGAAACAAGATCTGAGAGAAGACAGGCCATTTCGGGGGAACATAGTATGGCCCACCAGTCAGAGGACACTCCGGATAGTCACAGACGTACTTGGGGGAAGGAGGTGCCTTTGTGGGAGTGGGTGTGGGTTTGTTGTTTTGTCTCATGTTCTGAGAATAGATAGGAAAGGCGGTTTGTTTGGTTTGGAGTGGACAGTTTCTAGTAAGTCATTCGACATGGCGAGTGTTTCTGTTTCTGTGTATCCCACTGTGTCCGTTGTTGTAGACATTAGCAAAGAGAATGCATTAATGGATGTGTCCTGTCTAGTATAAATCTTCCCATAATTTATCCTGCCCAATATATGAATGGACTGCAGCTTGTCTTATCGATGTGCAACACCTGCTATCTTTCTAAGTTGTTGTTTTCTTCCTGAATTCTGGCTACTCTCCAGAATAGGCTCATGGATTTGTGTCCAAAATATGTACCACCTCCAAGCTCTGTGACATGGCCATGTCCTGGATAGCTGAAGAGAATGGCGAGCATCTCAGAAAACCCAGATATCAGTGTGACCAGGAAAGTCTCAGTGCAGAAACCCTGCTTTGGGCCTTTGCTTACTTATTGTTGTGTTGCACTGAATGTCAGGAAGGTCTTTGCCTCAGGCCACCCCTTTGTGAAGCCTGAAGAAAACAGTTTTCAAATGGAAATGAATGGGCCTCACCTGTGGCTCTTTGCTTAATTGCTTTGGAAAGGGATGTGTCTTTATCAGCCTCTTGGGCCTGTGTGTGGCTGTGACTTAGATTCTCAGCACCTGATGGATCTTAAGAATGATCCCATGTGAGCTTCCAAAACCAAAATGGCAAAAAATTTTATTCATTGTGGATGAAGTCTCTTGCCTTCCTCTGTTAGGTTCCTGCACTCCATCAAATGACAATAGGGATTCTTTGGGTCAAATGAGTTCTTCAAAGCCCTGCAGAGGTGCTTGTGTTTTCGCATGACTCTAAATCACCTAAAGAATCGATACCTAAAATCAGTAGGCCTCAAATTGGAGAAACACAGAAGTATTAACCGCAGGCTTATTTGTTCACTCCTGGTTCACAGAAACGGTGTCCAGGCTACCCTGACTTTAGACAAATGAGGGGCAAACGAGCTGATTTTGGACACTGTCTTGGGCTGCGCCCCTCATGGAAACCTCCAGCCAGAGGTTAAGATGATTGACTATATGAAATAAGATGAGGGCCATGTGGGAGTGTTTTGGTTTTAATTTTGGTCATTTGTGTGGCATTGGAAAAAATGACTGGGTCCACGTGGGCTTGAACTCTGGTGTGATTCCCCTTAGAGACTGGGTTTTGGAACTGAACTCAGAGAAGCATTGCCATGAATTTTGTTGGGATTTTAAGAGGCCATGCATGAAAGTCGCTCTTGGAAACTGAGACCTAGGCCCCGGGTGGATTTCCACAGAGGCCTGGGAATCTCAGCAAGGATATCACATGATTTTATTCTTAAAGAAATGGCAGCCATAGTTGAGAGTCAAAACACACATGGACCTCACATTGTAGACCTCAATGGGCCTGGCCTAATGTGACCTTTTGTCCACTCTTTGGGAAGCCATGCCTGTGAGAGTTCTCCAGAGATTTCATTGAAATGAGCTTCCTCACCATTTAATGTTTGCTGAATGAACTGAAACCCACAGTGCCTCCAACTTCATGCTTGAAAAATGGCTAGATAAATACCATGAAATTTTTGAAATTCCTATGACCAGGTGGCACTGGAGAAACATTGGATGTCCTGTTGCTGATCATGAGTATACCAGACAGTGCCTTGATTTACTGAGTTTCATGAAAATGGTGTAGAACAGAGATGCCAGAAATTTGGAGCCTGCTGAGTAGTGGGTCTAGAGCAGTGGTGGGGAGGTGTTTGATAAAACATCCGTGGTACGGCCATGTGGATCTACCATTGGATTCCAAATGGCTTGTAACTGACATGGTGCAGCCAACAGACCATTATATGTAAAGGCATCGTGTTATATGGAGAGTTTTCAGAGGAAAATTAAGAATCAGGTTGATATGGACAAGGGGGCAATGGGGCAAGCTGTGAGAGATAGGAGCCTAGTTGGTGCATTCTCTTGCAGACCCTGACCCACCACACGTGACAGAACTCCCTCCAGCACTGTGTCCCAGTTTAGCTCCTAGTATTTCGTGAAACAAATACCAAACTCACAGTGCAGCAACAAAAACACCACAAAAAGTGGAAGAGGACCAAATGGCTTCACAGTCCACACGGGGAGACACTTAGTCCCCAGTGGCCTCAGTTTACCTACAAAGAGAGGATTCAGCACTGCTTCATCTTGTTCATTGGAAAATAAGAAACCATGTCCTCCAGGTCACATAGATGCAGACCCAGCTTTGATGTTCTCACTACAGAGGAAGTCAAATCTCCTGAAAACAACATATATTTCAAGTGTGGAAGCTCAGAGGCAGTTTCTCAAAAAGGTTTTAGGCCCCCAGAGCTCCATGTTTGTGGAGGGTTTACCCTGTCCCTTAGTTTTGGAAACTCCTCTACCAACTCCAAGGTTGTGAACTCCTGAGCATTTTCCATTCCAGATATGTATTCACTGATTTTGTAACTCTTCTCCTCTAATTGTGTCTTACTTGGGGTTAAGGTAATGTCATGGCATTGTTCTGGATGAGAGCGGGAGGATATTTGTGCAGCATATATTTACATACACATTAGATTCATTTTCCAAATTTCCATTCGAAATACTGAATCCCTGACACTAACCCATACCTAGTAGACTCAGACTATTCATCCTAATATAATGGAGAAAATTAACCCAACACATTAGAAATACAAGTACTTCAGAGGAGACATGTTGTATAGTTGGACTTGACATTTGCATTATATAAGGTAGGAGTTATAAATCTAGTCAAATTTATTTGAAATATTCTCCATGTGTTTTAAACTTAACAAATATGTGAATTCTTGTTTCCTTTTTCTGTAGTCTCTTAAAACACGTATATTTATATGCATATATAGAATCCTAGCAGGTATCACACGTACATTTTTGTGAGGTGGCTGTCTTGGCAGATACAAATTGTGAGAAGAGTTCACTCCTGATAAATGCTGTTGGAAATGAAAATTCAACTTATAGGAGAGCGTCCTAGTAGAACAACATTATACATTAACTCATGTTCACTAAAATACATATTTTTGCATTTGTGGATGATACATATTTACTGATGAATTTCGATTGGCATTTATATTGGTACTTTTTAATGTCTGTGAGTTGTGTGTGTGTGTGTGTGTGTGTGTGTGTGTGTGTATAGATATAGATATAGATATAGATATACTCTCCAAATTTTTCAAAATATGAAATATATTTGTCTAATATACACTCTCTAAATTCATTCATGTTCATGTATGTGGATTTATAATCCACTTTTCACAAGATGATAATCAGAAATATTCATCCACCTGAAATACATATTTGTTTCCTAGTACTGAAAACTAACTTCAGTGAATGGTGCATACAAATCCTAATTATTCTACAGTAACTGACCCAGTCTAACATCAATGCAAGCAGACTCCTATGGGACATGATATGTAATTTGTCATTCATTTGTATTCGACACTGGTACATTATTGTTTCTTCAGTTTTTGCACATCACAGGATATACATTTCATCCACAAGTTCACAAATTAATAAGCATTTGTTTCAATTTTCACCACCTCTTGCTTCAGAACACATGTATTGTCAGGGTTTCTTGACTGATCTTTTCGTGAGACTTCTTTCCAAACACATTATTTTGAATTTCCATAATCATTTTGAAGCAAAACTCACACACTCTTCATGATAAACCAAAACACAAATATTTCCATTACATATATACCTGGTTGGAATGAATGATTGTATATCAATATACGATTTCCTTTAATTTTTCAGATATCAGTTCAATTCATTATTTAAAGTTCAAAAAAGTTATATTTTTTTATTCACTGTATGGTCTATTCATGCTTTTTCTCTATGTTCCTAGAAACAGGGTACACCTCTTTGTACCCCCGATTCTCATTTTACATCTTCAATATATTGCTCCCAGAAATGGTGAAAGAAATACTCATGTCACCTCATTATCACAGTAATATTCTGGACAAAAAATGGAAAGGTCACACTTATGATTGTACCAAAGCCTAAATGGAAAGTGAACATGGATTTCTAAAAACATCCATGTCCAGGTTGCCTAATGCTGTCAATTGTCAATCCTATTGGTGACTACATATTTGTTTTTTTCCTAATTTATATATTCAAACTCAACCCTGTTGAAAATGTCTAATTCTATCACTCACTTTATACTTTGCCTGATTTCGTAATGTTTCTATTGATATCTGCTTTTCTACATATTTTCCCCAGTTCAACATAGTGACTGACTCTTCATATGTGCTGACATTTTCATTCACTCAACAACCGAAAGTCTATTGCTAAAGAACTTTTGGTCCAAATCCTATACTCACTCTTCTTCCTAAACCTACCGACTATCTTCCTAATCCTACTGAATATCCCTTTTTGACTGGATGTTCTCTTCTAAATTCAATCATCCAATGTACAAGGTCTTATGCCATTGTATATCGAATTATCTGAGGCATCTTTGCAGAACATCATTCAAAGCTAAGTATCCCAATCCAGGGCAAAACCCTTCTGGGCTTCGAATCATACCTAGATTTCTGTTTTCCTACTTATATTTCACCTCTATATTCTTGTAAATATTGCAGGTTCCCAATACCATTATTCATCACACAGAATCACTCGTAATCCAAATCAAACCTGTTTTTAACCCCAAGTATACACTGTTCCCTCAATCATTTTACAGAAGAGCAGGGACGGAGTGGTTCTTACAATACAGGAAAGTTGGGGACCTTCCATCTGATGAGAACCTCAAATGTCCATGCACAAATGATACCTGGAGAAGTTGTAGGCAGGTATGAAGCACCTAAGAGAGCAAAAGTCATCTTCCATGGCAAACAACCTGGTCAGGATGAAGGGATGTGTCTGAATCTGCCTCTCTCTCTTCTTATTGTACAGAAGATGGACCAAACCAGGGCTGAGTGGAGAGCTGTTCCCGGCTGCCAATGGTGATATACATTCTACCTTATGAAAGTGTCACAGGAAGTAGGGGCAACCTCCATCTTATGTTACCCTTGGAAGCAACTGTTAGGACAAAGTGGTTGCCAAGGCAGTGACCTCATTCAGTTCCAAAGAATGTGACATACCTCATTTCCTTGGTGATGGAACTCTCTGAACTTGGTATCCAAGAAGCCAGGCACCCAGAGGCAGTCCCAGTCCCAGTCCCAGTGGGCTCACTTGTTTGGATTTACCAAGGACAGAGTCAGTTTTCTTGGTACCTAATGATGTGAGGATGGCCAAATGCCAGGAGAGCTCTGAAGATGGACCTTTCCTGAGAAAACAGGTAGTGGCTAACCACTTTTTCCTGACATCCTCACAGAGTTGGTCAAGGAAACAAGATCTGAGAGAAGACAGGCCATTTCGGGGGAACATAGTATGGCCCACCAGTCAGAGGACACTCCGGATAGTCACAGACGTACTTGGGGGAAGGAGGTGCCTTTGTGGGAGTGGGTGTGGGTTTGTTGTTTTGTCTCATGTTCTGAGAATAGATAGGAAAGGCGGTTTGTTTGGTTTGGAGTGGACAGTTTCTAGTAAGTCATTTGACATGGCGAGTGTTTCTGTTTCTGTGTATCCCACTGTGTCCGTTGTTGTAGACATTAGCAAAGAGAATGCATTAATGGATGTGTCCTGTCTAGTATAAATCTTCCCATAATTCATCCTGCCCAATATATGAATGGACTGCAGCTTGTCTTATCGATGTGCAACACCTGCTATCTTTCTAAGTTGTTGTTTTCTTCCTGAATTCTGGCCACTCTCCAGAATAGGCTCATGGATTTGTGTACAAAATATGTACCACCTCCAAGCTCTGTGACATGGCCATGTACTGGATAGCTGAAGAGAATGGCGAGCATCTCAGAAAACTCAGATATCAGTGTGACCAGGGAAGTCTCAGTGCAGAAACCCTGCTTTGGGCCTTTTGCTTACTTATTGTTGTGTTGCACTGAATGTCAGGAAGGTCTTTGCCTCAGGCCACCCCTTTGTGAAGCCTGAAGAAAACAGTTTTCAAATGGAAATGAATGGGCCTCACCTGTGACTCTTTATCAGCCTCTTGGACCTGTGTGTGGCTGTGACTTAGATTCTCAGCACCTGATGGATCTTAAGAATGATCCCATGTGAGCTTCCAAAACCAAAATGGCAAATAATATCATTCATTGTGGATGAAGTCTCTTGCCTTCCTCTGTTAGGTTCCTGCACTCCATCAAATGACAATAGGGATTCTTTGGGTCAAATGAGTTCTTCAAAGCCCTGCAGAGGTGCTTGTGTTTTCGCATGACTCTAAATCACCTAAAGAATCGATACCTAAAATCAGTAGGCCTCAAATTGGAGAAACAAAGAAGTATTAACGGCAGGATTATTTGTTCACTCCTGGTTCACAGAAACGGTGTCCAGGCTACCCTGACTTTAGGCAAATGAGGGGCAAACGAGCTGATTTTGGACACTGTCTTGGGCTGCGCCCCTCATGGAAACCTCCAGCCAGAGGTTAAGATGATTGACTATATGGAATAAGGTGAAGGCCATGTGGGAGTGTTTTGGTTTTAATTTTGGTCATTTGTGTTGCATTGGAAAAAATAACTGGGTCCACGTGGGCTTGAACTCTGGTGTGATTCCCCTTAGAGACTGGGTTTTGGAACTGAACTCAGAGAAGCATTGCCATGAATTTTGTTAGGAATTTAAGAGGCCACGCATGAAAGTCCCTCTTGGAAACTGAGACCTAGGCCCCGGGTGGATTTCCACAGAGGCCTGGGAATCTCAGCAAGGATATCACATGATTTTATTCTTAAAGAAATGGCAGCCATAGTTGAGAGTCAAAACACACATGGACCTCACATTGTAGACCTCAATGGGCCTGGCCTAATGTGACCTTTTGTCCACTCTTTGGGAAGCCGTGCCTGTGAGAGTTCTCCAGAGATTTCATTGAAATGAGCTTCCTCACCATTTAATGTTTGCTGAATGAACTGAAACCCACAGTGCCTCCAACTTCATGCTTGAAAAATGGCTAGATAAATACCATGAAATTTTTGAAATTCCTATGACCAGGTGGCACTGGAGAAACATTGGATGTCCTGTTGCTCATTATGAGTATACCAGACAGTGCCTTGATTTACTGAGTTTCATGAAAATGGTGTAGAACATATATGTGTATGCAAATATGTGCTACACAAAATCTTCCTACTCTCATTCACAACAATACCTTGACACTATCTTTGCCCCAAGTAAGACAAAATAAAAGAAGAAGAGTTAGAAAATCTGTGAATACATATCAGGAATGGAACATGATTGCGAGTTCACAATCTTGGAGGTGGTAGAGGAGTTTCCAAAAGTAAGGGACAAGGTAAATATTGCACAAATATGGAGATGTGCCAGCCTAAAGACTTCTGGAGAACCTGCCTCTGAGGTTGGCCACTTGAAGTATATGTTGTTGTCAGGACCTATGGCTTCCTTTCTAGTGAGACCACCAAAGCTGGGTCTCCATCTATGTGACCTGCAGAACATGGTTTCTTATTTTCCAAAGAAAGTGAGGCAGCAAGGCTGAATTCTCTCTTTGTAAGTAAACTCTTGCCACTGAAGGCTAAGTGTGGCCCCGTGTGGACTGTGAAGCCATTTGGTAATCCTCCACTTTTCATGGTGTTCTTGCTGCTGCACTGGGAGTTTGGTATTGGCTTCAGGAAATACAAGAAATTCAACTGGGTCACAGTGCTGGAGGGAGATCTGTCACGTGTTGTGCGTCAGGGTCTGCAGGAGAATGCACCAACCAGGCTTCTATCCCACATAGCTTGCCCCCTTGACCATAGCAACCTGATTCTGAACATTGACCTGAAACCTCTCCATTCAACAAGATGCCTTTACATACAAGGGTCTGCTGGCTGCACCATGTCAGTTACAAGCCTTTTGGCAGATCCACATAATCCCAACACAGAAGTTTTATCACAGACCTGCAAAACACTCCTCTAGGCCCACTACTCAACAGACTTTAACTTATTTGCATCACTGTTCTACACCATTTTCATGAAACCCAGTCAATCAAGGCACTGTCTGGTACACTCATGATCAGCAACAGGAAATCCAAAGTGTATCCAGTGACACCTGGTGATGGGAATTTCAAATTTTTATGATGTTTATCTAGCCATTTTTCAAGGATGAGTTTGGAGGCACTGTGGGATTTAATTCATTCTGGAAACATCAAATGGGGAGAAAGCCCATTTCAATGAAACATCTGGAGAACTCTCACAGGCAAGACTTCCCAAAGAGTGGCCAAATGATCAAATGAAGCCAGGCCCATTGAGGTCTACAATGTGAGGTCCATGTGTGTTTTTACTCTCAACTATGGCTGTCAAGTCTTAAAGAATAAAATCATGTGATATTCTGGCTCAGATTCCCAGTGCTCTGTGGGAAGCCCCCTGGACCTAGATCTCAGTTTCCAAAGGCCACTACCATGTGTGGCCTCCAAAAATCCCAACACAATTCATGGCAATACATCTCTGCAGTAATTTCCAAACTCAGTCTCTAAGAAGACTCACACCAGAGTTCAAGCCAAGGTGGACCCAGTCATCTCTTCCATCAGCCAAACAAATGACCACAATTAAAACCAAAATACTCCCACATGGCTCTCAACTACTTCCACATAGACACTCATCATTACCTCTGGCTGGAAGTTTCCATGAGGGGCGCAGCTGAAGACAGTATCCAAAATATGCTCCCTACCCTCATTTGTCTAAAGTCAGGGTGGCTTGACAACCTATCTGTGAACAAGGAGTGATCAAATAGGCCTGCCATTAATACTGCTCTGCTTCTCCAATTTGAGCCTAATGTCTGTGGGGTTTAGATTCTTTATGTGAATTGGAGTCATGAGAAAATCCAAGCACCTATGGGCTTGCCTCTGCAGGGCTTTGAAAAACTTTTTGAACCAAAGGATACCTATTCTCACTTGATGGAAATCAGGAACCTTACAGAGGAAGGCGAGAGACTTCATCCACAAGACTGCTCTTTTTCCATTTTGGTTTTGGATGCACACATGAGATCTTTCCTTAGATTCACCAGGTGGTGAGAATCTAAGTCACAGCCTCACACAGGGCCAAGAGGCTGATTCAGACACATCCCTTTCCATGGCAATTAAGCAAAGAGCCACAGGTGATGCTCATTATTTTCCATTAGAAAACTGTTTTCTTCAGGCTTCACAAAGGGGTGGACTGAGGCAAAGACCTTCCAGACATTCAGGGCAACGGAACAATAGGTAAACAAAAGGCCCAAATCAGTGTTTCTCCACTGACACTTTACTGGTCACACTGATATCTGAGTTTTCTGAGTTCCTCTCCATTCCCTTCATCTATCCAGTACAAGGCCATGTTACAGAGTTTGGAGGTGGTACATATCTTTTACACAAAACCATGAGCCTATTCTTGAGAGTGGCCAGAATTCAGGAAGAAAACAGGAACTTAGGAAGATAGCAGGTATTGCCCATTCATAAGGAAAGTCGTAGTCCATTCATAAATTTGGCAGGATGAATGCTGAGAAACTTTCTACTAGACAGAACACATCCATTGATGCATTCTCTTTTCTAATGTCTATAACCACAGACACAGTGGGATACACAAACCCACAACCACACCCACAAAGGCAACACTTTCCTCCAAGTTGGTCTGTGACTATCCAGAGTGTCCTCTGACTGGTGGGCCATACTATGTTCCCCAAAATTGCTTGTTCTGTCTCAAATCTGCTTTCCTTTGCCAACTCTTGAAGTAGTCAGGAGTCAGCGGTGAGCCAATACCTGCTTTATCAGGAAAGAACCATCTTCAGAGCTTCCCTGGCATTTGGCCATCCTCACATCAGTAGGTAAGTGCCGTAGCCCGGCTGGCTGGGCAAAATAACTGGGGGGGTGACGAACAACTTGTGTAGACTGATGCAGCAGGCCTGGAAGCCGTTTATTGTTGAATAAGAGCGGTATTTATACATTTTACACAGCCTATCTAATTAGCATGAAATAGATACAGCAGTCAAACAATAAGGAATCTCCACACTTAATGGCTCGCTTTTGTTACTTCACAAACCACTCCCTCTGGCATTTTGCCAGGCGCCATCCAGACTTCTTTACAGGCTCTAACATTTCTCTGGCAAAATAACAGGTGCCAATCTGACTTGTTTACAGACGTTAACATTTCCCCCTTTTGTTTAATTTAAATAAGGACCATAGTGTTTTTTACAGAAACACCATAAATAACCTGCTAGAAACAGAAAGGGAGGATACAAAATGTTACAATACCAATCCAGTTGATGGCTCCATGCAAGAAGCCCTTGGAAAACTTATACCAGCAATGACACCGTTAGCAAAGATACCGAGTTACAAGTTGTTGTAGATTACAGTCTGTTGTCTCAGTCCAGATAAAGCAGTGTCTCAATAGATTAACTCAGAGTTCAGGTAAATCACAGTCCAGGTAAGTTCTCCAGGCAGCTAGCTTAAGTTGTAGTAGCAGAAACAGCGATAGCTCCGAAGTCTCCTCGGGTTCTCAGCCGAAGTTTCCTCCAGTTCTCAGCAACATTGTAAATTCTTCCACCTTTGTTTTCACCGGCACTTGGACGAAGGCAGGAACTCCGGATGGCTAAAGAAAATCCTGTAGCATTTCACTAAGAAAACAACCTTCTGAACAATTTTAGTACATTATCTCAAGGTTTTTTACATTTGAAATAAGCCTTAATAGTACTCATTACTCATCAGCCTGCAGGTGTGGGAGACCCATTGTAGTTACTGGCCTTGGAAATGATCAAACTTCAGGGATGCCAGTGGCATCTTCTGCCAGCTGTAGCATCCTGGGCAGCCCCAGATGGCCCCAGGGAGAGTCCTGGGCTCAAACTTCTTCCGGGCACAGGGAGCAAAACCCTGCGAGACTGTGCCTCCAGGTCAGGTCTAGATTTGGGCTCACAGTGGTGATCCGCTCCCCCGGGCAGGGGGGCGGGGAAGAGCCCTCAACTGCCTCTTGGAAAATTCTTACTGCGCCATGATCGGCTTGGGCAGGTGGCAGCCGCCTTGTCATTTCACGCACCCTCCAGTATCGAAAAGTATTCAGTAATAGCCTTTTGCTTCAACTTTTTTCCTGATAATCCTTCTTCTTCTGAACTTTCTTTTTCTTTCTGACTAGAGTTTCTGGGCTTTTATCAACACATGCCCTAACTATTCTTGGTTCCACTGGGGTGCCTTTTTCTCTTATCAATTTACTTCTCACCCCTTCCATATTTTCATCACAAAGACAATACAACATTTCAAGACAAAACAAGACACAAACATACTGCATCAATCTTCTCCATTTTCTCGAAATGGTCATTTTTCCTATCGCCCTATCTGCCTAGGGACGAGCAGATTGCTCCCGTCCTATCTATGGACAGAAAGCTTTTTCGACCCTTACCCGTGAGTGTCCCAGGGCTCCCCGTAACGGGCCACCATCTGCCGCAGTCCCGCTGCAGCAGAATAACCTGGGGGGTGACGAATAACTTGTGAATGTTGATGCAGCAGGAATGAGAGCCGTTTATTGTAAGATCTGAGCGATATTTATACATTTTACACAGCCTATCTCATTAGCATAAAATAGATACAGCAGTCAACCAATAAGGAATCTTCACACTTAATGGCTCACTTTTGTTACTTCACAAACCACTCCCTCTGGCATTTTGCCAGGCACCATCCAGACTTGTTTACAGACTCTAACATTTCTCCAGCAAAATAACAGGTGCCAATCTGACTTGTTTACAGACCTTAACAGGTAAGAAGAAAGACTGACTCTGTCTTTGGTAAATTCAAACAAGTGAGACCACTGGGACTGGGATTGGTAATGGCTCTGGGTGCCTGGCTTCCTGGATCCCAAGTTCAGAGACTTTCATCACCAAGGAAGTGAGGTGTAGTCACTTCTTTCAGGAACTGAATGAGGTCACTGCCTTGGCTACCACTTTGTCCTAACAGTTGCTTCCAAGGGTTCCATGAGATGGAGGCTGCCCCTACTTCCTGAGACAATTTCATATGTTAGAATGGTATATCAACCATACGCACCTGGGAAGAGCTTTCCACACAGGCCTGGTTTGGTCTACTCTACATTAAGAAGAGTGAGGCTGATTCAGACACATTCCTTCATCCTTCCAGGTTGTTTGCCATGGAGATGTCTTTTGCTCTCTCAGGTCCTTCAAAGCTGCCTACATCTTCTCCAGAGATCATTTCTGCACGTACCTTTGATGTTCTCAGCAGGTGGAAGATCCCATACATTCTTGTATTGTAAGACCAACACTGTCGCTGCTCTTCAGCAAAGTTAGATTGAGGGAACAGTGTATGATTAGTGTTATTAACATGTTCGATATGGGTTAGGAACCATTCTGCTGCATGAATAATGGTATTGGGAACCTGTGATATTTACAAGAATATAGAGGTGAAATATATGTACGAAAACAGAAATCTAAGTAAGATTTGAAGCCCAGAAGGTCATTTGTCCCTTGATTGGGATACTTAGCGTTGAATTACATTCTGCACAGATGTTTCAGATAAATCGATATACAATGGCATAGGACCTTTCACCTTGGATGATTGAATGTAGAAGAGAACATCCAGTCAAAAAGTGATAGTGGGTAGGATTAGGAAGATAGTCGGTAGGTTTAGGAAGAAGAATGAGTGTAGGATTTGGAACAAAAGTTCTTTAGAAGTAGGGTATAGCTAAGAGAGTGAATGTAAATATCAGCACATGTGACGAGGAAGTCACAATGATTAACTGGGGAAAATATGTAGGAAAGCAGATATCAATAGAGACATTACAAAATCAGGCAAAGTATAAAGTGAGTGACAGGATTAGACATTTTCAACATGGTTGAGTTTGAATATATAATCTTTGGAAGAAACAAATATGTAGTCACCAATAGGATTTTCATTTGAGAGCATTAGGCAACCTGGACATGGATGTTTTTAGTAATCCATGTTCACTTTCCATTTAGGTTTTGTACAATCATAAGTGTGACCTTTGCTTTTTGTGTCCAGAATATTACTGTGATAAAATGTATATGTAGATCAGGTGACATGAGTATTTCTTCCACCATTTCTGGGAGCTATATTTTGAGGACGTATAAATTAGTATTGGGGGTACAAAGAGGTGTACCTGTGTCTATGAATATAGAGATAATTCGTGAATAGACTGTACTGTGAATAAATAATATAACTGGTTCCACTTTAAATAATGGATTGAATTGATATCTGAAACTAAGTAAGAAATCTTATATTGATATAGAACCATTAATTCCAACCAGTTACACATCTAATGGTAATATTAGTGTTACGGTTTATTGTGACGGGTTTGTGAGTTTTGATTCAAATGTGATAATGGAAATTGAAAATAATGTGTTTGGAAAGAAGTCTCATGAAAAGAGCAGTCAAGAAACATGGAGGAATACATGTGTTCTCAAGCAGGAAGTGATTGAAAGTGAAACAAATGCCTATAAATTTGCGAAATTTTGATGAGACATATATGCTATGATGTGCATAAACCAAAGAAATAGTAATGTACCAGTGTTGAATAAAAATGAACGTCAAAATGCACATCATGTCTACTTGCATTGATGTTCAACTGGGTCAGTTACTGTAGAAATATTAGGATTTTGGGGGGGGATTAATAATACAATTTATTTTAGCACTAGCATGCCACAGAATGTAGAGGAAAGATCAATGGATTTTTAGTTATAGCACTAATAATCTAACATTTAGTGACTATTTTGGATAGTCTAAAATTACATAAGGCTATGTAACATAATTTTTTTTATTTAACATTCATCAAAGCTTGGAATTTTCATAATATTTCTTCTTTTTTATTTTTTATTTTTTCAGTTGTTGATTGACCTTCATTTTGTTTATTTGTATGTGGTGCTGAGAATAGAACCATGTGCCTTACACATGCTAGAAAAGCATGTTACCACTGAGCCACAAACCCAGCCCCTCCACTTTTATCTTAACATCATACACTCATGTCCCTCTTCTTTACTCACTTTCTTCCCCATTTTCCCCCTTCTCTCCCTTCCTTTTTGGTTTCCCCTCCATATCTATTTTTCTCTCATGTCATTACAAACAGTAGTATCCTATGAAATTTAAGTTTAAGACTGTTTTTTATAGTCATTCTTTTTCTTGAGAAAATCTAAAAATTATAATCACCTGATAGATATATTACAATACATTTATTACACATATGTATCTATATTCATGCATATGCATTACATATATTATATATATATACATATATATTTAAAAGTACTTTGATTTTCCTGTTAGAAATAATATAGACCAAGTCTTTCTTAATTCTCAATTCTTCCATAATTAACATCTTACAGTGAAAATCAAATAAACATATTTAAGTAAAAAGGTATCATTCTTATTTATCAATACTGATAATTTAAGGTTTTATATCACATTAAGCTGTAATATGGCATATTAACTCTTATGAATTAGAGAAATTTTATTTGAACAACCTATTATTTAAGGACCATATGCACTGACATTTTAAATGGCGTTCTTGTGATTTCTATTTCTATCAATTGTGTATTAATTGCCAAATACTTATTTTAGTACTTTTCATGTTCATAATTGATATAAAGTCAATTGTTTAATTCTTCTTGTAAGTAGTTACTTATTACAGTAGGGACATTATTAATAATACAACATCTTTATAAGAAAAATGGTACAAATTTATTTTCATGCAAAATTAAGAATAATTGCATGCTCTAAATGTTTGATTGTTGATACATATAATAAAGAGCTTTTGATGAGTCTCTTCCCCAGTAAAACATAAAATGCAAAGATAATGTCCAAATAAAGATAAGAAAAATACACATTATCAGCTAGAAACTATTAAATAAAAGATGAAAAGAACAATCCAACACATTGTACGAACCTTTCAGATGAGGTAGTATTCTGGAAGAATAGCCTAAGACTAGACCTTGTCCATGTCAAAATATTCACGAAAAAAATGAAGTATGAAAAGTGTAGAAAATGCTATGAATTTTTCATGAAGATAGGTGAATTATCCTTTCATCTCAATTTATGTGCATTTTCTGGTAAAATAAATTTGTGATATTTACAACTACACAAAACAAAGTTTCTGCATAGCAAAATGAATACATCTGAACCCATTTTTAGCTGATTTCTTCCCACTAAATTTTAAACCTTTATTTATTTATTTATTTATTTTTATTGGTTGTTCAAAACATTACAAAGCTCAAGATATATCATCTTTCATACATTTGACTCAATTGGGTTATGAACTCCCAGTTTTTTCCCCAAATACGAATTGTAGAATCACATCGGTTACACATTCACACTTTTACATAATGGCATATTAGTGACTGTTGTATTCTGCTACCTTTCCTATCCCCTACTATCCACCCTCTCCTCCCCTCCCATCTTCCCTCTCTACCTCATCTGCTATTGTTCAATTCTCTCCATTGTTTCCCCCCCACTTCCCCTCACAACATTTTATATGCGATTTTGTGTAACATTGAGGGTCTCCTACAATTTTCATAAGCTTTCCCTTCTCTCTCCCTTTCTCTCCCCCCATTCGTCTTTGTTTAATGTTAATATTTTCCTCATGCTCTTCCTCCCTGTTCTGCTCTTATTTGCTCTCTTTATATCAGAGAAGACATTTGGCATTTATTTTTTAAGGACTGGTTAGCTTCGCTTAACATAATATGCTCTAATGCCATCCATTTCCCTGCAAATTCTATGATTTTGTCATTTTTGTGCTGTGTAATACTCCATTGTGTATAGATGCCACATTTTTTTATCCATTAATCTATTGAAGGGCATCTAAGTTGGTTCCACAGTCTAGCTATTGTGAATTGTGCCGCTATGATCATTGATGTGGCAGTATCCCTATAGTACGCTCTTTTAAGATCCTCAGGGAACAGTCCAAGAAGGGTGATAGCTGGGTCAAATGGTGGATCCATTTCCAGCTTTCCCAGGAATATCCATACTTCTTTCAAAATTGGCCTCACCAATTTGCAGTCCCACCAGCAGTGTACAAGTGTACACTTTTCCCCACATCCTCGCCAACACTTATTGTTGTTTGACTTCATAATGGCTGCTCATCTTACTGGAGTAAGATGGTATCTTAAGGTGGTTTTGATTTGCATTTCTCAGACTGCTAGAGATGGTGAGCATTTTTTCATGTACTTGTTGATTGATTGTATGTCCTCCTCTGTGAAGTGTCTGATTAGGTCCTCGGCCCATTTGTTGATTGGGTTATTTGTTATCTTATTGTTTAATATTTTGAGTTCTTTGTATATTCTGCATATTAGGGCTCTATCTGAAGTGTGAGGGGTAAAAATTTGTTCCCAGGATGTAGGCTCTCTATTTACCTCTCTTATTGTTTCTCTTCTTGAGAAAAAAACTTTTTAGTTTAAGTAAGTCCCATTTGTTTTTTTCTTGTTATTAACTCTTGGGCTATTGATGTCTTATTAAAGAATTTGGAGCCTGACCCCACAGTATATAGATCGTAGCCAACTTTTTCTTCTATGAGACGCAGTGTCTCTGATTTGATATCTAGCTCCTTGATCTATTTTGATTTAACTTTTGTGCATGGTGAGAAAACGGGATTCAGTTTCATTTTGTTGCATATGGATTTCTAATTTTCCCTGCACCATTTGTTGAAGATGCTATCCTTCATCCATTGCATGTTTATAGCCACTTTATCAAATATAAGAAAGTTGTAATTTTGTGGATTGGTTTCTCTGTCCTCCATTCTATACCATTTGTCCACCTGCCTGTTTTCGTACCAGTACCACACTGTTTTTGTTACTATTGCTTTGTAGTAAAGTTTGAACTCTGGTATCGCTATACCTCCCGATTCACACTTCCTGCTTAGAATTTCTTTTGCTATTCTGTGTCTTTTGTTTTTGTATATGAATTTCATGATTGCTTTATCATTTCTACAAGAAATGCCATTGGGATTTTGATTGGCATTGCGTTAAACCTGTATAGAACTTTGGGTAATTTCGCCATTTTGATGAATTTAGTTCTGCCTATCCATGAACAGGGTACATTTTTCCATCTTCTAAGATCTTTTTCTATCTCTCTCTTTAGGGTTCTGTGGTTTTCACCTCTTTTGTTAGGTTGATTTCCAAGTATCTTATTTTCTTTGAGGATATTGTGAATGGAGTGGTTTTCCTCATTTCAATTTCAGAAGTTTTGTTGCTGATATACAGGAATGCCTTTGATTAATGCGTGTTGGTTTTATATCCTTCATTTATTAACTCTAGCAGTTTCTTTGTAGACCCTTTTGGGTCTGTTAAATATATTACCATGTCATCCACAAATAGCGATAATTCAAGTCCTTCTTTTCCTATTTTTATGCCTTTAATTTCTTTTGTCTGTCTAATTTCTCTGGCTAGTATTTCAAGAACTAAATTGAATAGAAGTGGTGATAGAGGGCATCCCTGTCTTGTTCCAGATTTCAGAGGGAATGCCTTCAGTTTTCTCCATTTAGGATGATCCTAGCCTGATGTTTAGCATATATAGCTTTTACAATGTTGAGGTAAGTTCCTGTTATTTCTAGTTTTTCTAGTGTTTTGAACATAAAGGGATGCTGAACTGTGTCGAATGTTTTTACTACATCTATCGAGATGATCATATGGTTCTTGTCCTTAAGTCTATTGATGTGGTGAATAGCATTTATTGATTTCCGTATATTGAACCAGCCTTGCATTCCAGGGAAGAATCCTACTTGATCATGGTGCACAACTATTTTGATATGCTTTTGGATTCAATTCACACGGATTTCATTGAGAATTTTTGCATCCAAGTTCATTAGAGATATTGGTTGTAGTTTTCTTTTTTGAAGTGTCTTTGTCTGGTTTTGGGATAAGGGTGATTTTGGACTCCGAGAATGAATTTGGAAGAGCTCCTTATTTTTCTATTTCTTGATATAGCTTGAAAAGTATTGGTACTAATTCTTCTTTGAAGGTTTTTTTGAACTCTGCTCTATACCCATCAGGTCCAGGGCTTTTTTTGGTTGGTAGTATTTTGATGGCTTCTTCTATTTCTTCCTTTGTTTTTGGTCTGTTTAAATTGTGTGTGTCTTCCTGACTGAATCTGGGCAGATCGTATGACTTAAGAAATTTGTCGATATTTTAACTATCTTCTATTTTATTGGAATATAGGGTTTCAAAATACTTTCTAATTATCTTCTGTATTTGTGTACTGTCTGTTGTGATATTGTCTTTTTCATTCCATATGTTAGTAATTTCAGTTGTCTCTCTTCTTCTCATCCTTAGCATGGCTAAGGGCCTGTAAATCTTATTTATTTTTTCAAAGAACCAACTTTTAGTTTTATCAATTTTTTCAATGTTTTTTTTGTTTCAATTTCGTTGATTTCTGCTCTAATTTTAATTATTTCTTGTCTTCTACTACATTTGCTGTTGTTTTGCTCTTCCTTTTCTAGGTTTTTGATGTGTACTGTGAGTTTATTTATTTGTTGTTTTATTCTTTTTTTGAGGAAAGAACTCCAAGAAATGAATTTCGCTCTTAAAACTGCCTTCTTTGTGTCCCATAGATTCCAGTACGATGTGTCTGTATTGTCATTTGATTCTAAAAATATTTTTATCTCCTCCTTTATGTCTTCTGTAACCCATTGATCATTCAGTAGAATATTGTTCATTTTCCATGTGATGTAGGATTTTTCCTTCCTTCTTTTATCATTGATTTCCAGTTTCATTCCATTATGATCAGATATGGTGCATGGTATTTTCTCCACGCCTTTATATTTACTAAGAGTTGCCCAATGGCATAATATATGGTCTAACTTGGAGTAGGATCCATGTGCTGCTGAGAATAAAGTGTATCCACTTGATGATGGTTGATGTATTCTATATATGTCGGTTACTTCAAGGTTATTGATTGTGCTGTTGAATTCTATAGTTTCTTTATTCAGTTTTTTATAGAGGATCTGTCTAATGGCGAGAGCGGTGTGTTGAAGTCACCCATAATTATTGTGTTGTAGTCTATTTGACTCTTGAACTTGAGGCGAGTTTGTTTTATGAGCATTGCAGCTCAATTGTTTGGTGCATACCAATTGATAATTGTTATGTCTTGTTGGTGGATGGTTCCTTTTAACAATATATAGTGTCCTACTTTATCCCTTTTGATTAATGTAGGTTTGAAGTTGATTTTATATGATATGAGTATGGCCACTCCTGCTTGCTTCCGAGGGCCATATGAGTGGTATGATTTTTCCCAACCTTTCACTTTCAGCCTGTGTATGTCTTTACCTTTCATATGAGTCTCTCGAAGGCAGCATATTGTTGGATTTATTTTTTTGATCCAGGTTACTAGCCTATGTCTCTTGATTGGTGAGTTTAGATTTTTAACATTTAAGGTTACAATTGAAATATGATTTGTACTTCCAGTCATGTTTATTTATTTATTTATTTTAATTTGGGTAGTTTTTACTTTTTGGTTTTTTTCTTACCCCTTTACTGAGATACCTCCCGCTGTTAGTTTTGGGCACTATTTTTCAATTCCTCTTCTTGTAGTATTTTGCTCAAAATGCTTTGCAGTGCTGGTGTTCTGTCTGCGAATTCTTTTAGCTTTTATTTATCAGGAAGGACTTAATTTCATTGTCAAATCTGAAGCTTAATTTTGTTGGATACAGTATTCTTGGTTGGAATCCATTATTTTTCAGTGTTTGAAATACATTGTTCAAAGATCTTCTCGCTTTCAATGTCTGTGATGAAAAATCAATTGTTAACCTTATTGGTTTACCCCTGAATGTTATCTGCCTACTTTCTTTCGTAGCTTTTAATATTCTCTCCTTGTTCTGTATGTTGGCTATCTTCATAATTATATGTCTTGGAGTTTGTCTATTATGGTTTTGAATGTTTGAGGTCCTGTAGGCTTCCAGGATATGGCAATCCATTCCATCTTTCATCTCTGGGAAGTTTTCTAGAATTATTTCATTTAATATGTTGTTCATTCATTCGGTTTGAATTTCTATGCCTCCTTCTATCCCGATGACTCCCAATTTTGTTTTTTTTATGACATCCCATATCTCTTGAATAGTTGCTCATGGGATTTAAGCATGTTTTCTGTGTTGACTATATTCTTTTCAAGTTGACAAACTTTGTCTTCATTATCTGATGTTCTGACTTCTACTTGATCTAGTCTATTTGTAATATTCTTGTTTGAGTTTTTAATTTGGTTTATAGTTTCCTGCATTTCTAGAATTACTGTATGATTTTTTAAAAGATCTCTATCTCCTGGTAAAGCTTGTTCTTTGCCATTTGAATTTGTTTGTTTAATTCATTTTCAAAATATACTTTTATCCTTAGACTTGCTGCCTCATGTCTTCTCTCTTATTCCTTTCCATCTGAGTTAGGTATGACTTAAGTTTTTTCCCTATCCCTGTTTCTGATGCTTCTAGGTTCTCCTGTAGTATTAAGTTGTCCTTCATTGTTTGTACACCTTGTTTTCCCTTGTTTTTTCATGATGTTCACGTCATTTTCCAGATCTATTTGATTGCTGTGTTTCTGCTCTCTTCTATAGATTTGTTATGGGTTTATATATCTCTGTTTTCTCTCCTTTGTGTTGGTAGACTATGCCTGCTTAAGTGGATTCCGCTGTTAAGGAATTCTGACGGCCGAGCTCCAGTGATGTCACCTCTCTGCTGTGGTGGGCCCCAGGCTCCTTGCCGGAGTGTCCGAATTGGGTGGGTGGACTGGATTGTCTCTGGTTGGTTTCAGCTCCCGGTCGCTGGCAGGCCGGCAGTCTCCAGCCACCCAGTAGCGCGGGCAGCTTGTGGTCTGTCTTCAGCTGGTGGGTGATCTCTAGCCACACAGTTGCGCGTTCGGTCGCCGGCAGGCGCGCGTTCTCCAGCCGTCAAGACATAGCGTCAGCAGGTGGGCTGGCGCCAGCAGGAAGGTGGTCTCCAGTTGCCCAGTCACACTGGCAGTGGGCCGGCGTTCTCCAGCCAGCCAGTCAGGAGGGCCTGGCCTCTAGTCCCCTGGTTTATCCTGCTAGTCCTGATTTCTCCTGCTAGACCAGATTTCTCCTGAGTGATGCTTCTCGGCAGCTCAAACTGTTCTCTGGGTCTGCCGTTTGTTGGGTGGGGAGGGTGTCTATTGGGAACCCTGGAACTCTATTGTTTTAATTTTTTTCGCTTGCCCATCGCCCCGCACTGGCTAGACAAGTTTCATTTTTGCCGCTGATGGGAAGGGGAGATGAACGTCAGGTGCCTCTAGTTTTCCCCCAGTCTTTATGCAGACTTGCTCTGATTATTCCTCCCCCAAAAGCCTAGGAGATATTTTATGCGAATTCCCCTCTGTATGTGAGATGAGCTGAGAAACACACACCTGTTTTATTCTTGCAATCTGTCAGGGAGTGGTGGTGGTTACTTCAGCTCTCCAAGATGGTGGCTGTTGGTTTCCTTTGTGGAGTTTCTGCTTTGGGGCATAGAAATGTACTGCTAACTTCCCTGTCTGAAATCCCGAATTCAGCTGGGGGCTCAGTGGATGCTCAGCCAGCAGGATTCCACAGAATCCGCAGCAACGTTTCTCCCTGCTTGCTGGTCGCTTCTCGGTGGTGCCTCACCATTTGTAGACACAGGGCAGGTCACGCGGATCAATCAGAATGGATCTCCAGTTGCACAAGTGGCTTGTGTTTGAGACTCAATTACCGGACCTCGGTGGTGGAAATCATTCTTCTAGGTTTCGGTAAACACCCATTTTCCTGTAAGATCCTAACAAGATAGTTTTTCATTGCTCTAACTCGTTATTCACTTGCGCAGTGGCAGGGTACACTGGGTGTGATACACTGTCTTCACAGCCATCTTGCAATGCCGAAATATTAGGATTTGGATGCACCATTTACTGAAAACTGTTTCAGTACTAGGAAAAAATATGTATTTCAGGTGGATGAATATTTCTGAGAATAATTTTTTAAAAATTGGATTATAAATCCACATACATGAATATGAATGAATTTAGGGAGTGCAAAATAAGACACAAATATTTCATATTTTGAAAAATCTGGAGAGTATATATATATATATGTATATATATATATATATATATATATATATATATATATATATATATATACACACACACACACAGACATTAAAAACTAGCAATATATATGCCAATCAAAATTCATCGTGAAATACATATCATCCACAGACCCAAAAATATTCATATAATGAACATGGATTTATGTATAATGTTGTTCAACTAGGAGGCTTACCCATAGGTTGAATTTTCAGTTCCAACAGCATTTAGGAGGAGTGATCTCTTCTCACAATTTGTATTTGCCAAGTCAGTCACCTCACAAAAATGTACGTGTGATACCAGGTACAATTCTATATGTGCATATAAAATTACATGTGCTGAATAGGCTACAGAGAAAAGGAGACAGGAATTCACATATTTGTTAACTTTCAAAACACACGGAGAACTATTTCAACAAAAAAAATGACTAGATTTATAACTCCTACCCTATATAATGCAAAAGGCAATTCCAACTATACACCATGCCTCCTCTGAACTGCTTGTATTTCTATTCTGTTTTGGTTATTATTCTCTATCATATTACGATTAGTAGTCAGAGTCTAGTATGGTAGGGGTTAGAGTCAGGGATTCAGTATTTCGAATGGAAAATTGGAAAATGTATCCAATGTGTATGCAAATATGTGCCACACAAAATCTTCCCACTCCTCCAGAACAATGGCTTGACATTATCTTCGCCCCAAGTAAGACATAATTAGAGGAGAAGAATTAGAAAATCAGTGAATACTTCTCTGGAATGTAATATGCTAAGAAGTTCACTACCTTGAAGGTGGTACAGGAGTTTCCAAAAGTAAGGGACAGGGTGAACACTCCATAAACATGGAGCTCTGCTGGCCTAAAGACTTCTTGAGAAATTTCCTCTGAGGTTGGGCACTTGAAACATATGTTGTTATGAGGAGCTTTAGCTTCCTTTGTACTGAGATCATCAAAGCTGGGTCTGCACCTATGTGACCTGTAAAACATAGTTTCTTATTTTCCAATTAACATGAGACACCAGTCCTGAATTTGATCTTTGTAGGTAAACTGTGGCCACTGGGTTCTAAGTGTCTCCCTGTGTGGACTGTGAAGCCATTTGTTCATCCTCCAATTTTCATGGTGTTTCTTGCTGCTGTATTTGCTTATGAAGTAAAAAAAAGATCACCTGGGACACAGTGCTTGAGGGAGTTCTGTCACGTGTGGTGGGTCAGGGTCTGCAAGAGAATATACCAACAATGCTTCTATTCCACATAGCTTTTCCCCTTGACCACAGCAACATAATTCTCAACATTGCCCTGAAACCTCTCTATATAACAAGATACCATTACATATAAGGGTCTGCTGGCTGCACCATGTCAGTCACAAGGCATTTGGAAGCCAATGGAAGATCAACATGGCCCCACCACAGATGTTTTATCACACACCTCCCCTCCTCTGATCTAGGCCCACTACTCAGCAGGCTCCAATTTACTGGCATCTCTGTTATACACCATTTTGATGAAACCTAGTCAATCAAGGCACTGTCTGGTAAACTCATGATCAGCAACCGGTGTTCCAAATTTTCTCCAGGGCCACCTGGTCATGGAAATTTCAATAATTTTATTGTATTTATCTAGCCATTTTTCACGGATGAAGATGGAGGCACTGTGGATTTCAATTTGTACAGGAACCATTAAATGATGAGAAACCTCATTTCGATGAATGCTCTGTAGAACTGTTAAAGACAAGGCTTCCCAGGGAGTGGCCAAAAAGTCACATGAAATCAGACCCATTGAGGTCTACAATGTGAGGTCCATGTGTGTTTTGACTGTCACCTATGCCTACCAAGTCTTTCAGAAAAAAAAATCATGTGGTATCCTGGCTGAGATTCCCAGTGCTCTGTGGAAAGCCACCCTGGGCCTAGATCTCAGTTTCCAAGGGAGACTCTCATGCGTGCCCTCCTAGAATCCCAACACAATTCATGGCACAAGTTCTCTGAGATCAGATCCAGAATGCACTCTCTAAGTGTAATCACACCAGAGTTCAAGCCCATGTGGACCCAGGCATCTCCTTTAACAGCCACATAATGACCACAATTAAACCAAAACACTCCCACATGGCCCTCATCTTTTTCCATATAGATACTCATCATAACCTCTGGCTGGAGGTTTCCATGAGGGGCACATTCCAAGACAGTGTCCAAAATAAGCTCCCTTGCCCCTCATTTGCCTAAAGTCAGGGTGGCCTGGACATACTTCCTGTGAACCCGGAGTGATCAAATAGGCATGCCGTTAATACTGCACCGCTTCTTCAATTTGAGGCCTACTGAGTTAGAGGTATAGATTCTTTATGTAAATTAGAGTCATGAGAAAACCCAAGCACCTTTGCAGGGCTTTGAAGAACTCAATTGACACAAAGGATCCCTATTCTCACTTGATAGAGGTCAGGAACCTCACAGAGGAAAGCGAGACTTTATCCACAATGACTGGTGTATTTGCCATTTTGGTTTTGGATGCACACATGGGATCTTTCTTTAGATCCATCTGGTGCTGAGAATCTAAGCCACAACCTCACACAGGGCCAAGATGCTAATTCAGACACATCCCTTTCCAAAGCAATTAAGCAAAGAGCCACAGGTGATGCCCAATCATTTCCATTTGAAAACTGTTTACTTCAGGCTTCACAAAGGGGTGGCCAGAGCAAGAACTTCCTGACATTCAGTTCATCAGAACAATATATAAGCAAAATGCCCAAAGCAGGGTTTTTCCACTGAGATTTTCCTGGTCACACTGATATCTGAGTTTTTTGAGATGCTCGCCATTCCCTTCAGCTATCCAGTACATGGCCATGTCACAGAGCTTGGAGGTGGTATATATGTTGGACACAAAACCATGATCCTATTCTGGAGAGTGAACAGAGTTCATGAATAAACCTGGAAATTAGGAATGTATTAGGTTATGCCCATCTTTAAGTAAAGCCGCAAACCATTCATAAATTGGGCAGGATGAAATGGGAAGCTTTCTACTAGACAGGACACATCCATTGATGCACTCTCTTTTCTAATGTCTACAACCACGGACACCATGGGATACACAGACATAGAAACACTCTCCTTTTCAAACGACTTACGAGAAACAGTTCACTCCAAACCAAACAAACCACCTTTTTTTCCTATTCTCACAACATGAGACAAAATCACAAACTCACAACCACACCCACAAAGGCACCTTTTTACCCTAAGTAGGTCTGTGACTCTATGGAGTGTCCTCTGACTGGTGGGCCACACAATGTTCCCCCGAAATGTCCTGTCCTGTCTCAGATATGGTCTCCTTGGCCATCTCTATGAAGTTGTCAGGAGCCAGCGGTGGGCCACTATCTGCTTTTTCAGGAAAGGCCCCTCTTCAGAGCTCTCTTGGCTTTTGGCCATTCTAACATCAGTAGGTACAAAGAAAGACTGACTCTGTCCTTGGTAATTCCAAACAAGTGAACCCACTGGGACTGGTACTGGGACTGGCTCTGTGTGCCTGGCTTCCAGGATTCTAAGTTCAGAGAGTTCCATCACCAAGGGAGTAAGGTGAGGTCACTTCCTTCAGGAACTGAATGAGGTCACTGCCTTGGCAAACACTTTATCCTAACAGTTGCTTCCAAGTGTCTCATTAGATGGAGGCTTCCCCTACTTCCTGTGAAACATTCACAAGTTAGAATGGTATATCAACCATAGGAACCCGGTAATAGCTCTCCACACAGGCCTGGTTTGGTCCACCTCCTCTACATTGAGAAGAGAGGTTCTGATTCAGACACATCCCGTCATCCTGACCAGGTATTTTGCCATGGAAGATTACTTTTGCTTTCTCAGGTCCTCCATAGCTGACTACATATTCTCCAGGGATCATTTCTCCATTGAACTTGTGGTTCTCAACAGGTGAAAGATCCCCTACATTCCTGTATTGTAAGACCAACTCTGTCCCTGCTCTTCTTTAAATTTACATTGAGGGAACAGTGTATTGTTAGGGTTAATAAAATGTTTGATTTGGGTTAGAAATCATTCTGCTGGATGAATAATGGTATTGGGAACCTGCGATATTTTTAAAAATATAGAGGTGAAATATATAAATGAAAAAAGAAAGTCTAGGTAATTTTGAAGCCCAGAGGGGCAATGGGCCCTTCATTGGGATACTTAGCTTTGATTTACGTTGTGCACAGATATCTCAGATAAATCGATATACAATGGCATAGGACCTTGTTCCTTTTATGATTAAAATTCGAAGAGAACATCCAGTCAAAAAGGGATAGTAAGTAGGATTAGATAGATATTCGGTAGGTTAACAAAGAAGAGTGAGTATAGGATTTGGAACAAAAGTGCTTTAGCAATAGGGTTTGGGTTAAAGTGTGAAAGTAAATATCAGCACACTTGAAGGGTCAGTCACAATGATGAACAGTGGAAAATATGTATGAAAGCAGATATCAATAGAGATATTACAAAATCAACAAATGGGCCAAGGACCTGAACAGACACTTCTCAGAAGAAGACATACAATCAATTAATAAGTACATGAAAAAATTCTCACCTTCTCTAGCAGTCAGAGAAATGCAAATCAAAACCACCCTAAGATACCATCTCACTCCAGTAAGATTGGCAGCCATTAGGATGTCAAACAATAATATGTGCTAGCGAGGATGTGGGGAAAAGGGTACACTTGTACATTGCTGGTGGGACTGAAAAATGGTGCGGCCATTATGGAAAGCAGTATGGAGATTCCTGGGAAAGCTGGGAATGGAACCACCATTTGACCCAGCTATCGCCCTCCTCGGACTATTCCCTGAGGACCATAAAAGAGCATGCTATAGGGATACCGCCACATCAATGATCATAGCAGCACAATTCACAATAGGCAGACTGTGGAACCAACCTAGATGCCCTTCAATAGATGAATGGATAAAAAATAATGTGGCATCTATACACAATGGAGTATTATGCAGCACTAAAAAATGACAAATTCATGGAATTTGCAGGGAAATGGATGGCATTAGAGCAGATTATGCTAAGTGAAGCTAGCCAATCCTTAAAATACAAATGCCAAATGTCTTCTTTGATTTAAGGAGAGCAATTAAGAACTGAACAGAGGGAAAGAGCATGAGGAAAATATTAACATTAAACTGAGACAAGTGATGGGAGGGAAAGGGAGAGAGAAGGGAAATTGCATGGAAACGGAAAGAACCCTCATCGTTATACGAAATCACATATACGAGGTTGTGAGGGGAAAGGGGGGGAAGGGAGAGAACGGAACAACAACAGATGAGGTAGAGAGGGAAGATGAAAGGGGAGGGGAGGGGGGATAGTAGGGGATAGAAAAGTCAGCAGAATACAACAGTCACTAATATGGCATTATGTAAACATTGTGAATGTGTAACTGATGTGATTCTGCAATCTGTATTTGGGGTAAAAATGGAAATGCATAACTCACTTGAATCAAATGTATGAAAGATGAAAAAAAATTAAAAAAGTACTAAATTGGCTCATCGTAACAATAAAAAAAGAGATATTACAAAATCAGGCAAAGTATAAAGTGAGTGATATGATTAGATATTTGCAACAGGGTTGATTTTGAATATATAATCTTAGGAAGAAACAAATATGTAGTCACCAATAGGATTGATATTTGAGAGCATTAGGCAACCTGAACATGGAAGTAATCCATGTTCACTTTCCATTTAGGCTTTAGTACAATAATAAGTGTGAACTTTGCATTTTGTGTCCAGAATATTACTGTGATAAAATGTATATGTAGATTAGGTGACATGAGTATTTCTTTCACCATTTCTGCGAGTAATATTTTGAAGACATATACATAAGTATTGGTTGTACAAAAAGCTGTACCCTGTGTCTATGAATATACAGATAATGCATGAATAGACCATACTGTGAATAAATAGTATAGCTGGTTCCACTTTAAATAATGGATTGAATTGATATTCACAAAGGAGTGGTCTGAGGCAAAAACCTTCCTGAAATTCAGGGCAACAGAACAATAGGTAAACAAAACGCACAAAGCAGGGTTTCTCCACTGAGACTTTCCTGTTCACACTGATATCTGAGTTTTCTGAGATGCTCGCCTTTCCCTTCAGCTATCCAGTACATAGCCATATCACATAGCTTGGAGGTAGTACATATCTTGGACACAAAACAATGAGGCAATTCTGGAGAGTGTCCAGAATTCAGGATGTAAACAGAAACTTTGAAAGATAGCAGGTGTTTCCCTTCAATAAGGAAAGCTGCAGTCCATTAATAAATCAGGCAGGATGAATGTTGCGAAGCTTTCTCCTAGACAGGACACATCCATTGATGCATTTTCTTTTCTAATGTCTACAACCACGGACAGAGTGGGATACACAGACATAGAAGCACTCGCCTTGTCAAAGGACTTACTAGAAACAGTCCACGCCAATTCAAACAAACAGCCTTTCTTACATCTTCTCAGAACTTGAGAAAAAACCATACACACACCTACACCCACAAAGGCACCTCCTTTGTGGAGTGTCCTCTGAATGGTGGGCCATACTATATTCCCCCAAAATGGCCTGTTGTATCTCAAATCTGGTCTCCTTGGCCAACTCTGTGGAGTTGTCAGGAGCCAGCGGTGAACCAATACCTGCTTTCTCAGAAAGGTCTTTCTTCAGAGCTTTCCTGGCATTTGGCCATTCTCACATCTGTTGGTACTAAGAAAGACTGACTCTGTGCTTGGTAAATTGAAACAAGTGAGACCACAGGGACTGGGACTGCGACTGGCTCTGGGTGCCTCTCTTCCTGGATCCCAAGTTCAGAGAGTTCCATCACCAAGGAAGTGAAGTGAGGTCACTTCCTTCAGGAACAGAATGAGGTCACTGCCTTGGCAACCTCTTTGTCCTAACAGTAACTTCTAAGGGTCCCATGAGATGGAGTCTGTCCCTTCTTTCTGTCACACTTTCACAAGTTAGAATGGTATATCAACCATAGGCACCTGGGAAGAGCTCTCCACACAGGCCTGATTTGGTCCATCTTCTCTACATTTAGAAGATAGAGGTTGATTCAGACACATCCATTCATCTTGACCAGGTTGTTTACCATAAAAGATGACTTTTCCTCTCTCAGGTCCTTCATAGCTGCCTATATCTTCTCCAGGGATCATTTCTGCATGGACCTTTGATGTTCTCAGAAGGTGGAAGATCCCCTACATTCCTGTATTGTAAGACCAACTCTGTCCCTCCTCTTTTGTAAAGTTAGATTGAGGGAACAGTGTATGTTTAGGGTTAATAACATGTTTGATTTGGGTTAGGAATCTCTCTGCCCCATGAATAATGGTATTGGGAACCTGTGATATTTACAAGAATATATAGGTGAAATGTAAGTATGAAAACAGAAATCTAGGTAAGATTCGAAGTCAGAAGGGCATTGGGTCCTTGAGTGGGATTCTTAGGTTTGAATTATGTTCTGCATATATGTCTCCGACAAATTGAAATACAATGGTTTAGGACCTTATACCTTGGATGATTAATTGTCGAAGAGAACATCGAGTCAAAAAGCAATAGTCAGTAGGATTAGGAAGATAGTCAGTAGGTTTAGAAATAAGAGTGAGTATAGGATTTAGACCAAAATTTCTTTAGCAATAGGGTCTCGGGTAGACATTGAATGTAAATATCAGCATATGTGAAGTGTCAGACACAATGATGAACTGGGGAATATATGTAGGAAAGCAGATATCAATAGAGATATAAGGAAATCAGGCAAAGTATAAACTGAGTGATAGGATTAGACATTTTCAACAGGCTTGAAGTTGAATATATAATCTTAGAAAGAAACAAATATGTAGTCACCAATAGGATTTACATTTGAGAGCATTAGGCAACCTGGATATGGTTGTATTTAGTAATCCATGCTCACTTTCCATTTAGGCTTTGATACAATCATGAGTATGACCTTTGTTTTTTGTGTCCAGAATATTACTGTGATAAAAAAGAAATATATATATATATATATATATATATATATATATATATATATATATATATATATATATATATATATTGATAGATAGATAGATAAGGTGACATGTTTATTTCTTCTACCATTTTTGGGAGCAATGTTTTGAAGAGGTATAAATTAGTATTGGGGGAACAAAGAGGTGTACACTGTGTCTATGAATATAGAGATAATGCATTAATAGACCATACTGTGAATAAATAGCATACCTGGTTCCAACTTTAATAATGGATTGAATTGAAATGTGAAAATGTACAGGAAATCTTATATTGATATTCACACATTCATTCCAACCACTTATACATCTAATGGTAATATTAATGTTATGGTTTATCTTGAAGAGTGTGTGGGTTTAGCTTCAAAATTGATTATGGAAATCGAAAATAATGTGTTTGGAAAGAAGTCTCATGAAAAGACCAGTCAAGTAACATGGAGGAATACATGTGTTCTGAAGCAGGAAGTGATTAAAAGTGAAACAAATTCCTATAAATTTCTGAACTTGTGAATGAAATATATAACCTATGATGTGCAAAAACTGAAGAAATAGTAATGTACCAGTGTTGAATTAAAATGAATGTCAAAATAGACATCATGTCCCATAGGAATATACTTGCATTGATGTTAAACTGGGTCAGTTACTGTAGAAATATTAGGATTTGTAAGCACCATTGATTGAAGTTAGTTTTCAGCACTGGGAAACAAATATGTATTTCAGGTAGATGATTATTTCTGAGAATAATCTTGTGAAAAGTTGATTATAAATCCACATACATGAACATGAATGAATTTACGGAGTGTATATAAGACAAATATATTTCATATTTTATAAAATCTGTAGAGTGTATGTATATATATATATATATATATATATATATATATAGACAAAAAAACACAAAAATTCATTAAAAAGTATCAATATATATATGCCAATCGTAATTCATCATGTAATATATATCACCCTCAGATGCAAAAATATTTATTTTACTAACCATGGGTTTATGTATAATATTGTTCTAATAGGAAGCTCACCCATAGTTTGGATTTTCAGTTCCAACAGCGTTTAGGAGGACTGATCTCTTCTTACAATTTGTTTCTGCCAAGTCAGCCAACTCATAAAAATATACGTGTGATACCAAGTAGGAATCTATATGTGCATATAAAAAGTACATGTGCTGAGTAGGCTACAGAGAAAGGGAGACAGGAATTCACATATTTGTTAACTTTAAAAACGCATGGAGAGAGCTGGGGATGTGGCTCAAGTCGTAGCGCGCTCGCCTTGCATGCGTGCGGCATGGGTTCGATTCTCAGCACCACGTGCAAACAAAGATGTTGTGTCCGCCGATAACTAAAAAAATAAATATTATAGAATTCTCTCTCTCCTCTCTAACTCTCTCTTTAAAAAAAAACACATGGAGGACTATTTCAATTAAAAATTGAGTTGATTTATAAAACCGACCCTTTATCATGCAAGAGGGAAGTCCAACTATACACCATGCCTCCTCTGAACTGCTTGAATTTTCATTTTTTTTGTTTATTTTTCTCCATCATATTAGGATTAGTAGTCAGAGTCTAGTAGGGTATGAGTTAGTGTCAGGGATTCAGTATTTCGAATGGAAAATTGGAAAATGGATCAATGTGTATGCAAATGTGTACTACAAAAAAATTTTCCCACTCTCATTCAGAACAATGCCTTGACATTACCTTCACCCCAAGTAAGACACAATTAGAGGAGAAGAGTTAGAAAATCTTTGAATACATATCTGAAATTGAAAATGCTTAGGGTTCACAACCTTGGAGATTGTAGAGGAGTTTCCAAAAGTAAGGGACTGTGTAAAAACTCTACAAACATGGAGATTTGCCTGCCTAAAGACGTCTGGAGAAACTGTCTCTAGGTTGGGCACTTGAAATATATGTTTTTGTGAGGATCTTTAGCTTCCTTTCCAGTGAGACCATCAAAGCTGCGTCTTCATCTCTGTGATCTGGAGGACATGGTTTATAATTTTCCAATAAACATGAAGCAGCAGTGCTGAATTCTCTCTTGTATGTAAACTGTGGCCACTGGGGGCTAAGTGTCTCCCCATATGGACTGCGAAGCCATTTTATCATCCTCCACTTTTCCTAATGTTTCTTCCTGCTGCACTCGGAGTTTGGTATTTGCTTCACGAAATACAAGGAGTTCAACTGGGACAGAGTGTTGCCGCGAGTTCTGTCACGTGTGGTGGATCAGGGTCTGCAGGAGAATGCACCAACAGGGCTTGTATACCACATAGGATGCCCCCTTGACCATAGCAACCTGATTCTGAACATTGCACTGAAACCTCTCCATATAACAAGTTGCCTTTACATATAAGGGTCTGCTGGCTGCACCATGTCAGTCACAAGCCATTTGGAAGCCAATGGCAGATCCACATGGCCCCACCTCAGATGTTTTATCACACATTTGCTCACCACTGCTCTAGGCCCACTACTCAGCAGGATCCAAATTATTGAGATCTCTGTTCTACACCATTTTCATCAAAACCAGTCAATCAAGGCACTGTCTGGTACACTCGTGATCAGCAACAGGACATCCAAATGTTCTTCATTGCCACCTGGTCATTGGAATTTCAAAAATTTCATGGTATTTATCTAGCCAATTTTCAATTATGAAGTTGGAAGCACTATGGCTTTCAAATCATTCAGGAATCATTCAATGGTGAGGAAGCTCATTTCAATGAAAAATTTGAAGAACTCTCACAGGCAAGGCTTCCCAAAGAGTGGCCTAAAAGTCACATGAGTCCAGGCCCATCGAGGTCTACAATTGAGGTCCATGTGTGTTTTGACTAGCAAATATGGCTTCCAAGTCTTTCAGAAAAAAATAATTTGATATCCTGGCTGAGATTCCCAGTGCTCTGTGGAAAGCCACCCTAGGACTAGATCTCAGTTTCCAATGGAGATTCTCATGCATGGCCTCCTAAATTCTTAACACAATTCATGGCAATACTTCTTTGATGATTGATCCAGAACTGAGTGTTTAAGGGG
Source organism: Callospermophilus lateralis (assembly GCF_048772815.1). Lineage (NCBI taxonomy): Eukaryota > Metazoa > Chordata > Mammalia > Rodentia > Sciuridae > Callospermophilus > Callospermophilus lateralis. The sequence continues at coordinate 102,778 of NW_027513619.1, forward strand.
AATGACACCAGAGTTCAAGCCCAGGTGGATCCAGTCATCTCTTCCAACTGCCACACGAATGACTACAATTAAAACCAAAACACTTCCACATGGTCCTCACCTTCTTCCAGAGAGACACTCATCATTACCTCTGGCTGGAGTTTTTCATGTGGGACGCATCCCAAGAGAGTGTCCGAAATAATCTTTCTTGCCCCTCATTTGCCTAAAGTCAGGGTGGCATGGTCACCCTTCCTGTGAACCTGGAGTGATCCAATAGGCCTGCTTCTCCAATTTGAGGCCTACTGACTCTCAGGGATAGATTCTTTAAGTGATTTGGAGTCACAAGAAAACACAAGCACCTCTGCAGTTCTTCAAAGAACTCATTTGACCTAAAGGATCCCTATTCTCACTTGATAGAGGTCAGAATCCTAACAGAGGAAGGCAAGAGACTCATCAACAATGACAGATTTTGGCCATTTTTGTTTTGATTGCACACATGCAATCTATCTTTAGATCCATCATGTGCTGAGAATCTAAGCCACAACCTCATACAGGGCCAAGAGGCTGATTTAGACACATCCTTTTACAAGCAATTAAGCAAAGATCCACAGGTGATGCCCATTCATTTCCATTTGAAAACTGTTTTCTTCAGGCTTCACAAAGGGGTGGCCTGAGGCAAAGACCTTCCTGACATTCAGGACAACAGAACCATAGGTAAGCAAATGAACCAAAGCAGGGTTTCTCCACTGAGAATTTCCGGGTCACACTGATATCTGAGTTTTCTAAGATGTTCCCATTCTCTACAGCTATCAAGTATATGGACATGTCTCAGAGCTTGGAGGTGGTACATATCTTGGAAACAAAACCATGAGACTATTCTGGAGAGTGGCCAGAATTCAGGAAGAAAACAGGAACTTAGGAATTTAGTAGGTGTTGCCCATCCATAAGGCAAACCAAAGTCCATTCTTCAATTAGGCAGGATGAATGCTGGGAAGTTTTCTAATAGACAGGACACATCCTTTGATGCCTTCTCTTTTCTAATGTATACAACCACGGACACAGTGGGATACTCAAGACTTAGAAACACTAGCCTTGTCAAACGACTTACTAGAAACAGTCCACTCCAACCCAAAAAAACTGCCTTTTCTATCTATTCTCAGAACATGAGAGAAAAGCACAAACTCACTGAACACCCACAAAGGCACCTCCTTAACCCAAGTAGGTCTGTGACTATCTGGAGTGTCCTCTAACTGGTGGGCCATACTATGTTCCCCTGAAATAGCCTGTCCTTTCTCAGATCTGGTCTCCTTGGTCAACACTGTGAAGTTGTCAGGAGCCAGTGGTGAACCAATACCTGCTTTCTCAGGAAAGGCCCCTCTTCAGAGCTCTTCTGCCATTTGACAATCCTCATATCAGTCGGTACCAAGGAAGACTGACTCTGTCCTTGGTAAATCCAAACAAGTGAGACCACTGGGACTGGGACTGGGACTGGCTCTGGGTGCCTGGCTTCCTGCATCACAATTTCAGATTTTTTGATCACCAAGGAAGAGAGGTGAGGTCACTTTCTTTAGGAACTGAATGAGGTCACTACCTTGGCCACCACTTTGTCCTAACAGTTGCTTCGAAAGGTCCCATGAAATTGAGGCTGCCCCTACTTCCTTTGACACTTTCACAAGTTAGAATGGTATATCAACCATAGGCACCTGTAAACAGCTCTCCACACAGGCATGGTTTCATCAGTTCTCTACATTACGAAAGGAGAGGCTGATTCAGACACATCCCTTCATACTGACCCTGTTGTTTGCCATGGAATATGACTTTTCCCCTCTTAGGTCCTTCATAGCTGCCTGCAACTTCTTCAGGGTATAATTTCTGCATGGTCCTTTGATGTTCTCAGCAGGTGGAAGATCGCCTACATTACTGTATTGTAAGATAAACTCTGTCTCGGCTCTTCTGTAAAGTTAGTTTGAGGGAACAATGTATGGTTAGGCTTAATAACATGTTTCATTTGAGTTAGGAATCATTCTGCTTAATGAATAATGGTATTGGGAACTTGCGATATTTACAAGAATATATTGGTGAAATATAAGTTTGAAAACAGAAATCTAGATAAGATTTGAATCCAGGAAGGGCATTGGGCTGTTGATTGGGATACTTAGCTTTGAATTATGTTCTGCACAGTTGTCTCAGATAAATCAATATACAATGGCATAGGACCTTGTACCTTGGATGATTGCTTGTCGAAGAGATCATCCAGTCAAAAAGGGATAGTCTTTAGGATTAGGAAGATAGTCGGTATGTTAGAAAAAAGAGTGAGTATAGGATTTGGACCAAAAGTTCTTTAGCAATAGGGTTTCGGATAAAGAGTGAATGTAAATGTCAGCACATGTGAAGAGTCAGTCACAATGATGAACTGAGGAAAATATGTAGGAAAGCAGATATCAATAGAGACATTAGGAAATCAGGAAAATATAAAGTGAGTGATAGGATTAGTCATTTTCAACAGGGTTGAGGTTGAATATATTATCTTAAGAAGAAACAAATATGTAGTCACCAATAGGATTGATTTGAGAGCGTTAGGCAACCTGGATATGGATGTGTTTAGTAATCCATGCTCACTTTCCATTTAGGCTTTGGTGAAAGGTTAATAAAATAGGTACTTGTTACTTACTGTTTTTCTGTATGCTTAACAAAACACTGTTGAAGTCTTGAGGACTGTTTGCTAATCTTGTTTCCAGAATGTGCTGTCCCCAACTGCCAAACTGCAAATGTATACCCTCACCCGTTTGCACGCAAACCACCCACTTGCCCTGACCCATCAATAAACTTCCCTCCCTGTCCTCTCCAAGGAAAGCATATAAGCTCTGCTTAAGCTGTTCTCATTGCTCTCTGCTCTATTCAAGTGAGCTCTGAGCCCCAGAATGCTGGACCCATAATAAACCATTTACTGTTGCTTGAGACATTCCTCTGGTGGTCTCTTCCTCTGATGCTTGCCCGACCTTTACATCTGGAGGCACGAGCAAGATCCGGCAGCGGCGGATGAAAGATCCCCAAGGGGCTCTTTTCAGGGTAAGTAAGGGAACTCTTTTTGGTTTTAGGTTTCAGGTTAGGGCTTGGCAAAATGGCTATTGGTGATGAGCGTGAGCTCTCTCTGACAGAGGCTGACATACGTGTCACAGAGCCACAGGCCACGTCCCTGGGGGATGCCCCAGAGGACTCAGGAAATCGAGGAACAATAGTCTCCTTGACTCAGTGATATTTTGCTTCGGATTCAGTATTGCCAGCCCATCAGGTTTTGCCGGCTACTCAGTCCTGGCCTCAGTATTGGACGTCCATTGCCTGTCTTTATTGTCTTGTCTTGTCAGTGTAGTGTGTGATTTCTTTCACTGTTTGTGTATCTCTCATTTTGGGACAGAGCACTTCAACACCTCTCTTCCTGACCCTTGATCACTGGACCAAAGTCTGTGCAAGGCCCAGAATCTTTCTTTTTCAGTAAATTGCTGGACCTGGCAGACCCTCTGTGCCTCAGAATGACCCACCTTTGGAGTTGGATAGCCCCTAGAAACATCTACTTCCCACTAATTTGAAACGTCAGAGATTTTGTCTTTCAACCGGGGCCACATAGACATCCAGATCAACAGCCATATATCTTAACATTGCAGGACCTCTGCAAATCTCCTCCTACATGGGTGAAGCCTTTCTTTGTCTCTGCGCCCACTCCTACTCCTTCCACCATGATTCTATCTCACAAACCCTCTGCTCTTCCTCCTCCAACCTCTGTTCTCCCTGAGTCTCAAGACTCTACTGGACTCTCCTACCCTTCTTATCCGCTGCCGTCGTCCACCAACCCCCAACAACCTCTAAGTGATTCCTTTGCTGCTGACTCAGCCTCTCCGCCATTGGAGAAAGCTAGGCCGGCCCAGCGCCCACCAGATGACTCCCCCTTGTCACACACACAGCCCCTCCTTCCCTGGAGAAAGCTGGCCCGGCTAAAAGAACTCAAAGAACTCCCTGGCGTTTTCACACCTGCCTACTTGGGATGACTGCCAACAAATCCTAGGGATTCTCTTCATGACAGAGGAACGAGAGAGAAACTTTCTGGAAGCTAGAAAAAAATATCCTCGGACCAGATGGGTGACCAACACAACTTCCCAACATAATCAAAGCCGGCTTACCCTTGAACTGACCCAACTGGGACCCCGACACCTTTGAAGGTAGGGAGCATCTGTCCACTTATTGCCGGGCCCTAATAGTGGGTTTCCAACCGGCCGCTAGCCAACCAAATAATTTGGCCAAGGTAAGAGAGATTATTCAAGGGCCTGATGAATATCCCTCTATGTTTCTAGAGAGAATTATGGAGGCGTATAGGAGATATACTCCTTTCGATCTTCAGGCAGAGGATCAAAAGACATATGTCATGATGGCCTTCATTGGGCAAGCTGATCTGGATATTAAAAGAAAGTTACAATACTTAGATGGATTACAAGATATGACTTTGAGAGATTTACTCAGGGTAGCCGAGAAAGTATCCTATAAGAGAGAAACAGAGAGAACGAAAGGGAGCAAAGGGAGGATGACAGATGAAAAAGACAGATGAAGGTATTAACTAAGGTCCTGGTCACAACAATAAATAGGCCAGAAATTAAGAAACAGGGAGACAAGAAACGATACCTTGGTCCCCACCAGAGGCCACCCTTGGCCTCAGATCAATGTGCCTACTGTAAAGAAAAAGGACACTGAGCCAAAAAGTGCCCTAGAAAGAGACAGCCACGCCAGACAGCCTTTCTGACTCTGGAGGTTGACTGAGAATGTCGGGGCTCAGATCCCTTCCCCGAGCTCAGGGTAACTTTTGAAGTGAAGGGGACCCCATAAACTTTGAAGTGGATACAGCAGCAGTATACTCAGCCCTTAAGGCCCCACTGGGCCCTCTATCAAATAAAAGGTCTCTAGTTCAAAGGGCTAACAGCAGTAAATATCAGACTTAGACAACTAAGAGGACCATGGACATGGGGAAAGGAAAAATCCAACATTCCTTCCTAGTAATCCCAGAATGCCTGGCCCCATTGATGGGCAGAGATCTGCTCAGTAAGCTCCGGGCCAAAACAACTTTTAACCCCGAAGGCCCCAAAATGAAATTTCTAAATCCTTCATTAAAAACTCCTATAGTCATGGCTTTATAAATGTCAGTCAAAGATGAACATCCAATTTTCACACACCCCAAGAATGATCAAACAGGCAAGCTACCCCAGAAATGGATAACAGATTACCCAGATGCCTGGGCAAAAATTGTTGGGTTAGGACTAGCCATGAAACAACCTCCAAGAACAGTGGAGTTAAAAACCTCAGCCTCCCCAATCAATGTCAAACAACATCCTCTGAGCAAAAATGCTAAAGATGGGTTAAGGCCCCATATTCAGAAATATCTGGCTTTAGGGTCCTAAGGCCCTGTCAATCGGCCTGGAACACTCCCCTGCTACCAGTAAAAAATCCAGGAACTGAAGACTATCCCCGTTCAAGACCTAAGAGAGATCAACAACAGAGTGCAGGACATTCACCCCACGGTAAATAATTTGTACAATCTGCTTATCACTCTGAACCCTGAGTAGAAATGGTATGGACATAAAGATGCTATCTTTTGCATGCCTCTGCATAAAGACAGTCAGTTTCTGTTTGCTTTTGAGTGGGTAGACCCAGAAACCGGAACGTATGGTAAACTAACATGGACTAGACTCCCACAGGGGTTCAAAAACTCCCCCACTCTCTTTGATGAAGCCCTCCACAGAGATGTCAACAACTTCAGAACTATGCACCCCGAAGTCACCCAGCTTCAATACGTGGATGACCTGCTACTGCAGCCAACACCAAGGAAAACTGTGAGTCTGGGAACCAAGCACTATTATGTAAGCTTGCTCAACTCGGGTATAGAGCTCCTTCCAAAAAACCCCAAATTTGCCAGCAAGAAGTAGTCTTCCTGGGCTATTCCCTTAGAGGTGGTAAACGTTGGCTCACTGAGCCCAGAAAACAAATGGTTGTGCAGATACCCCCCCCCCCAGCAGCAGACAACACAAAGAGTTTCTTGGGACTACTGGGTTTTGCAGGTTATGGATTCCTGTGTTTGTGTCCTTAACTTCTCCTTTATACCCGCTGTTAAAGGGAGATGCCCAATTCCAATGGACCCCTGAGCACCAGCAAGCTTTTGATAACATCTTACGACACTGGCACTGAACTCCTCAACTTCACTGAGCCAAGCCTGCAATTTCAGAAAGCCCTACACTACGTTAAAAATGTACATCAATTCACACACCTTGGTCCAAAGAAACTGCAGGCATTCCTGAAGGATCAAGAACAGAGTTTTCCACTAACCGACTCACAGCGAAAGGACATAACTGAACGGGTAACAAAACCCTGTCCGTTCTGTCAATAGAACAATTACCCTTCCAAGCTTCCTGTAGGAAAGCGCCTATGAGCAACCAGACCAGGCAATTCTGGGAAGTGGACTTTACTGAAATTTAGCCAGCAAGGTATGGACTTCAATATCTCCTAGTGTTTGTAGATATATTTTCAGGATGGATTGAAGCCTTCCCCACAAAAAAAAAAAGGCACAAATGGTGGTAGAAAATCCTGAAAGATATTTTTCTATGATACGGCCTACCTAAGGTAATAGGGTCTGATAATGGACCGGCGTTCATGGCCCAGGTAAGTAAGGGGTTAGCCAGGATCCTGGGGATAAATTGGAAGTTACATTGTGCTTATAGACCGCAGAGCTCAGGACAGGTTAAAAAAATTAATAGAACCATTAAAGAGACCTTAACGAAATTAAGCTTAGAGAGGGCATCAAAGATTGGACTATGCTCCTGCCTTATGCACTGTTTCATGCAAGAAATACTCCCTCTGTTTCTTTGTGTAACCTCACCTCCTATAAAATTCTCTATGGGGCCCCTCCTCCAGTAAGGACCTAACCACAACTCTAAGACCTACCGATCCCTTCCACACCCCCTTGCTTGACAAACTTAAAGCTATTGAAAGAACTCAGGGATACCTGTCAAAACAGCTGGCCACTGCCTACCAACCTGGTGAAGAGGAGACTCCACATCGATATCAAAAAAGAGACTTCATCTACATAAGATGACATCAGGTGTCATCCCTGGAACCCCGCTGGACAGGACCATACCAGGTGCTAATTATAAAACCTACAGTGGTAAAGGTAGACGGAATCACTTCCTGGATCCTAATTCTCATCTCAAGCCTGTGCCCTGTCCAGACACTGGCTTGAAAGTGGAAAAGACTGGTAACCCTTTCAAATTGCATATTTGCCATGTGGATAAGGCTATAGACTCTCCCCTTGGCCACCACTAGTCCTAACCATCATCAGCCCATTCAGCAGCGATGGCTGATCACAAATCCAATTAGACAAGAAGTATGGTCTGTCTCACATACAGCCCCCTTAGGGACCTGGTGGCCAACTCTCCACCCAGATATTTGTCAGCTGGGTATACGTCTTTCCAATTGGGATATCTCTGATGAAGAGGATCCCACTAAAATTCCATTAAATTTCTCCCGTACCATAGATAATGGAAACAAACATTATGGATGTAGGAACACGCAAGCCTGATGCAGGTTGGCTAGCCTAGATTACTATGTTTGCCCGGTGGACTATCAAAGCCACAAACAACAACGGCTGTGTGGGGGAAAAGCCGTCTTCTTCCGTAAGTCATGGGGATGTGAGCATACAGGGGCTGCCTGGTGGAACCCAAACTCCTCATCAAATTCAGTTCACAGCATTGGCCATATTGCCAATTAGACAACCAAAACCGATGGCCCCCAGAGGGGTCTCTAGATCCTCAAATTCTGTGTGACTATTTCAACTTCGGCAAGTGATCAAAAGGATTGAAGAAAATTCCCCTATGTGTAGGCCTTTTCCCTCCTTTGCTCACATCACGAAATATGTTTCTCCAATAGATCCTTCTGCTCCAGATTCTCTGCTGTCACTCTCACATCAACAACCTGATTTCTCCCCTCCAATTACTAGATCAAAACCCCAAACCTCCTCTGGTTCTCAGACCATTGCCCCCATGCTGAGGCAGCAGGTACTGAGGTACCCTTCCACCCACTCACTCCTCTCTTCTCCTGTCAGTGCCCACACCGGGTCCCACCAGGTCCTCTTACCAGCTAACCCAAAGCTCAAACCAGCTGAGGAGTGCCCTCAGACGCCTATCCAAGATGTAATGAAAATGGCCTTTAAAGTTGCTTTGTCATCACTAAAAACAGGTTACTAAGAATTTAAAGTCCCTCACAGGCTTTTTAGATACTCATTCCCGTCTTCCCATCTGCTCTACCTGTTCTACTGCTCAAGTTTTGTTGCCAGAAAAATCCCAAACCCTTTTCCCATTATTCTTTTATATCTCTTTTTCCTCATTCTCAGAACCACAGAACTGCTCTCACCCCCCGCCTTCCCCGTCTTCCCCTCTGTACCAGGCCCACAGAAAAATCTTAAATGGCCTTCTCCAGAAGTCTTCATCGTGGCTGACTTTAGGACTTTCAGCAACAAAGTCTTTATAAAAGAGTTCAGTGTAGATAAACTTCTTCTTTTCGTGTTGCTCTGTTATACTTGGCCACTGGCTGGAAAAATCAGCCCTTCTAAGCTAGACACCCCCTTACTAGTTTTTCACAAAATATGTGAACAAGGCCTCTGGCCTTGAGCTGAGGCTTCCAGAGATGGCTACATTTCCAAGATAAAGAAGTTACCAACTGGGCTCCATGGTAACAGCTGGCAGGGAGAAAATAAAAGAGAAGAAAAAAGCTCTCCCCCTCCCAGGTGTCCTTAATAAGTTATCTTTCCCAGAGAAGAGGAAAATAAAAACAGAACCAAAAACTGCTTTTTGTGAACTTCTGCAGACTGTGAATTTCTGAGTCTTTTCCCTTACATGTTGGGTACAAAATTCTGAAACTACCTAAACTTGGGATTCAGGGGATTAATTGATTACAACAGAAGCAATGCCCTCTATATCCGGTTGCAACCAAATAGGACTGTTTTCCTATCTTTGGTGCTATCTTAGGTGCCTTGCCTTGTCCATACCTACAACAGTATAATTCTATATACTTAAACATTGTTTATTCATAAAATTATCAACAGATGTGATTAATTATGTAATGGTGCAGATGTTTCCCCGAGTGCTCTATCATGAGGCAGGATCATTTAAATTTCAAATAGGGGGGCATACAACCCGGTTCCGCTGGCAACCTGTATCCTTCACTTTAGCCATCCTATGAGGAATAGTAGTTGCTGCAGAGAAGGGCACAGGAACCACTGCCCTAATCCATGGGACACAACAAATGACCCAATTAGAAGCAGCTATAGACCAAAACTTAAAGATATTAAAAAACCACCATCACAGCTTTACAAGAATCTTTAACCTCTCTCTCTGAAGTTGTTTTACAGAACAGGCGAGGGTTCGACCTCCTCTTCATGAGAGAAGGGGCCTTTGTCCTGCATTGAGGGAAGAATGTTGTTATTATGCCTACCATACTGGAGTTGTAAAAGAATCTTTGATTAAATTAAGAAGACGCATTGAAGAGCATCAACAAGAGAGAGAGGCCCAAAAAGGGTGGTTTGAGTCTTGGTTCACAGAGTCCCCCTGGGTAACTATGCTTTTATCAGCCCTGGCCTGTCCATTAATAATCCTCACATTATTGCTAACTGTAGGACCCTGTTTGCTCAACCGTGTAGTTTCCTTTCTCCAAGCTCAAATTGGACAAGTTAAACTTATGGTAATCAGAAATCAATATACCACACTAGCAAACATAAAATGTGACATCCTCAATGATCACTATTATGATTTAATGTAACCAAAAGAAAGTGGGGAATGAAAGGTAAATAAAATAGGTAATTGTCACTTCCAGTTTTACGGTATGCTTAACAAAACACTGTTGATATCTTGAGAACTGTTCGCTAATCTTGTTCCCTGAATGTTCTGTACCAACTGCAAAACTGCAGAATGTACTCCCTCACCCATTTGCACGCAAACTGCCCACTCGCGCTGACCCATCAATAATCTTCCCTCCCTGCCCTCTCCAAGGAAAGTATATAAGCTCTGCTTAAGCTGTTCTCAGGGCTCTCTGCTCTATTCAAGGGAGCTCTGAGCCCCAGCATGTTGGACCCCCATAAACTTTTGGCTGTTGCATTAGACAGTCCCTGGTAGTCTCTTCCTCCGATGCTCGCCTGACATTTACATTGGTAAAATAATAAGTGTGACCATTGCTTCTGTGTCGAAATGTACAAATTATTATTGGGGGTACAAATAGGTGTACCCTGTGATATGAATATAGAGATAATGCATGAATAGACAATACTGTGAATAAATAATATAATGGATTCCAAATTTAATAATGGATTCAATTGATATCTGAAAATATAAAGGAAATCTTATATTGATATACATACATTCATTCCAACCAGTAAAACATCTAAACGTTATATTAGGATTATGATTTATCATGAAGAGTGTGTGAGTTTTCCTTCAAAATTGATTATGGAAGTTGAAAATAATGTGTTTGGAAAGAAGTCTCATGAAAAGACCAGACAAGAAACCTGGAGGAATCCATGTGTTCTGAAGCAGGAAGTTATTGAAAGTGAAACAAATGCCTATAAGTTTGCTAACTTGTGGATGAAATATATATCTTATGATGTGCATAAATTGAAGAAATAGTAATGTAGCAGTGTTGAATAAAAATGAATGTCAAAATACACATCATGTCCCATAGTAATCTACTTGCATTGATGTTAAACTGGGTCAGTTACTGTACAAATTTAGTATTTGTATGCAACGTTAACTAAAGTTAGTTTTCAGTACTGGTAACAAATATGTATTTCAGGTGGATGAATATTTCTGAGAATAATCTTGTGAATACGTGATTATAAATCCATACACATGAACATGAATGAATTTAGGGAGTGTATATAAGACACATATATTTCATATTTTGAAAAATCTGGAGAGTATATATATACAAAAAACACACATGCAGAGACATTAAATTACCAATATATATGCCAATCGAAATTTATCATGAAATATATATCATCCACAGATGCAAAAATATTTCTTTTACTGAACATGGATTTATGTTTAATGTTGTTCAACTAGGAAGCTCACCCATAGGTTGAATTTTAAGATCCAACAGGGTTTAGGAGGAGTGATCTCTTCTCATAATTTGTATCTGCCAAGTCAGCCACCTCACAAGAATGTACATGTGATACCAGGTAGGATTCTATATGTGCATTTAAAAATACATGTTCTGAATAGGCTACAGGGAAAGGGAGACAGGAATTTATATATTTATTAACTTTAAAAACACAAGGAGAACTATTTCAATTAAAAATTAACTAGATTTATAACACCTACCCTTCATAATGCAAATGGCAAGTCCAAATATACACCATGCCTCCTTTGAACTGCTTGTATTTCTATTCTGTTTGGGTTAGTTTTCTCCATCATATTAGGATTAGCAGTCAGAGTCTAGTAGTTTATGAGTTAGTGTCAGGGATTAAGTATTTCGAATGGAAAATTGGAAAATGAATCCAATGTGTATGCATATATGTGCTACACAAAAATCTTCCCACTCTCATCCACAACAATGCCTTGACATTAACTTCGCCCCAAGTAAGACACAATTAGAGGGGAAGAGTTAGAAAATCTGTGAATGCATATGTGGAATGGAATATACTCAGGATTTCACAAACTTGGAAGTGGTAGAGCAGTTTCCAAAAGTAAGGCACATGGTAAACACTCCACAAACATGGAGTTCTGCTGGCCTAAAGACTTCTTGATAAACTGCCTCTGAGGTTGGGCACTTGAAATATATGTTGTTGTCAGTAGCTTTAGCTTACTTTCTAGTGAGACCATCAAAGCTGGGTCTGCATCTATGTGACCTGGAGGACATTGTTTCTAATTTTCCAATGAACATGAGGCAGCAGTGCGAATACTCTCTTTGTAGTTAAACTATGGCCACTGGGAGCTAAGTGACTCACCGTGTGAACTGTGAAGCCATTTGGTCCTCCTCCACTTTTCGTGGTGGTTCTTGCTGCTGCACTGGGACTTTGGTATTTTCTTCATGAAATACAAGGAGATCAACTGGGACACAGTGCTGGAGGGAGTTCTGTCACGTGTGGAGGTCATGGTCTGCATGTGAATGCACCAACCAGGATTCTATCCCACATGGGTTGCCCCTTTGTCCATAGCAACCTGATTCTGAACATTGCCTTGAAATCTCCCTATACAAAAAGATGCCTTTACATGGAAGGTTCTGCTGGCTGTACCATGTCATTCACAAGCCATTTGGAAGCCAGTGGCAGATCCACATGGCCCCACCACACATTTTATCACACACCTTCACACCACTACTCTAGGCCCACTAATTTGCAGGCTCCAACTTACTGGCATCTCTGTTCTACACAATTTTCAAGAAACCTAGTCAGTCAAGGCACTGTCTGATACACTCATGATTAGCAATAGGACATCCAAAGATTCTCCAGTGCCACCTGGTCATGGGAATTCCAAAAATTTCATGGTGTTTATCTAGCCATTTTTTTGAGGATGAAGTTGGAGGAACTGTGGTTTTCAAAAACCATTAAATGTTGAGGAAGCTCATTTCAATGAAACTCTGGAGAACTCTCATAGGCAAGGCTTCCCAAAGAGTTGTCAAAAGGTCACATGAAGCCAGTCCAATTGAAGTCTACAATGTGAGGTACATGTGTGTTTTGACTCTCAGCTATGGCTGCCAACACTTTAAGAAGAAAATCATGGATTATCTTGGCTGAGATTCCCAGTGCTCTGTGGCCTTGATCTAAGTTTATAAGGGCTACTCTCATGCGTGGGCTCCTAAAATCCCAACAAAGCTCATGGCAATACTTCTCTGAGGTCAGTTTCAGAATTCAGTCTCTATAGGGATTCACACTAGAGTTCAAGCCCAGGTGGACCCAGTGATTTCTTCCAATCGCCACACAAATGACCAAAATTTAAACGAAAACACTCCCATATGGCCCTCATCTTTTCCACATAGACACTCATCATAACCTCTAGCTGGAGGTTTCTATGAGGGGCGCTGGACAAGACAGTGTCCAAAATAAGCTCCCTTGCCCGTCATTTGCCTAAAGTCAGGGTGGCCTGGAAACCCTTCCTCTGAACCAGGAGTGATCAAATAGGCCTACCATTATTACTGTTCCACTTCTCCAATTTGAGGCCTACTGACTGTGGGGTTTAGATTCTTCATGTGGATTGGGGTCATGAGAAAACCCAAGCACCAATGGGCTAGACTCTGAAGGGCTTTGAAAAACTCATTTGACCCAAAGGATTCCTATTCTCACCTTATGGAGGTCAGGAAACTTACAGAGGAAGGCGAGAGACTTCATCCATAATGAGTACTCTTTTGGCTATTTTGGTTTTGGATGCACACATGGCATCTTTCTTTAGATCCATCAGGTGCTGAGAATCTAAGCCACAGCCTCACACAGGGCCAACAGGCTGATTCAGACACATCCCTTTCGAAATCAATTACTCAAAAAGGGACAGGTGATGCCCATTCATTTACATTAGAGAACTGTTTTATTCAGGCTTCACAACGGGGTGGCCTTAGGCAAAGACCTTCCTGACATTCAGTGCTATGGAACAATAGGTAAGCAAAAGTCCCAAAGCAGGGTTTCTCCACTGAGACTTTCCTGGTAACATTGATATCTGAGTTTTCTGAGATTCTCGCCATTCCCTTCAGCTATCCAGTACATGGCCAAGTCACAGAGCTTGGAGGTGGTACCTATCTTGGTCACAAAATCATGAGCCTATTCTGGAGAGTGGCCAGAATTCAGGAAGAAAACAGGAACTTAGGAAGATTTCAGGTCTTGCCCACAAATAAGGCAACCCTCTGTCCTTTTATAAATTGGGCAGCGTGAATGTTGGGAAGCTTTCTCCTAGACAGGACACATCATTTGATGCATTTTCTTTTGTAATGTCTACACCCACGGACACAGTGGGATACACAGACATAGAAACACTTGCCTTGTCAAATGACTTAATAGAAACAGTCCACTCCAAACCAAACAAACCAACTTTCCTACCTATTCTCAGAACATGAGACAAAACCACAAACCCACACTCATTCCCACAAATGCACCTCCTTCCCCCAAGAAGGTCTGTTACTAACCGGAGTGTCCTCTGCCTGGTGAGCCATTCTTTGTTCACCCGAAATGGCCTGTCTGTTCTCAAATCTGGACTCCTTGGCCCACTCTGTGAAGTTGTCAGGAGCCAGCTTTGAGCCGCCACTACCTGCATTCTCACTGAAGACACCTCTTCAGATTTTTTCTGGCATTTGACCATCTTCACATCTGTAAGTACCAAGAAAGACTGACTCTTTCCATGATAAATCCAAAAAAGTGAGATCTCTGTGACTGTTACTGGGCCTGACCCTGGGTGCCTGGTTTCCGGGATCCCAAGTTCAGAGAGTTCCATCACAAAGAAGTGAGGTAGGTCACTTCCTTCATGAACTGAATGTGCTCACAGCCTTGGAAAACACTTTGTCCTAACAGTTTCTTCCTAAGGTCCCATGAGATGGAGGCTGCCCCTACTTCCTGTGACACTTTCACAAGTTAGAATGGTATATCAACAATAGGTACTGGGAGAGAGATCTCCACACAGGGTTGGTTTGGTCCATTTTGTCTACATTAAAATGTGAGAGGCTTATTCAGACACATCTCTTCATCCTGACCAGGTTGTTTGACATGGAAAATGACTTTTGCTCTCTCAGGTCCTTCATAGCATTCTATATCTTCTTCAGGGATAATTTCTGCATGGATCTTTGAGATTCTCAGCAGGTGGAAGATCCCCTATATTCCTGGATTGTAAGACCAACTCTATCCCTGCACTGCTGTAAAGTTAGATTGAGGGAACAGTGTATGGTTAATGTTAATATCATGTTCTATTTGCGTTAGGAATCATTCTGCTGGATGAATAACGGTATTGGGAACCTGAGATATTTACAAGAATATATAGGTGAAATATAAGTATGGAAACAGAAATCTAGGGAAGACTTGAAGCCAAGTAGGACTTTGGGCCCTTGAGTAGCATACTTTGCTTTGAATTATATTCTGCACAGATGTCTCAGATAAATTGATATACAAAGAAATAGGATCGTATACACTAGATGATTGAATAACATACAGAATATCCAATAAAAAAGGGATAGTCTGTAGGATTAGCAAGATAGTCAGTAGGTTTAGAAAGAAGAATGAGTATAGGATTTGTACCAAAAGTTCTTTACAAATAAGGTTTCGGGTAGAGAGTGAATGTAAATGTCAGCACATGTAAAGAGTCAGTCACAATGACGAATTGGGGAAAATATGTAGGAAAGCAGATATAAATAGAGACATTAGGAAGTCAGTAAAAGTATGAAGTGTGTAATTTGTTTAGACATTTTCAACGGTTTGAGTCTGAATATATAACCTTAGGCAGAAACTAATATGTTGTCACAAATTGGATTGAATTTTGAGAGCATTAGGTAACCAGGACATGGATGTTTTTATTAATCCATGCTCACTTTTTATTTAGGCTTTGGTAAAATCATAAGTGTGACCTTTGCATTTTGTGTCCAGAATATTATTGTGATAAAATGTATATGTAGATCAGGTGACTTGAGTATTTCTTCCACCATTTCTGTAGCAATATTTTGTAGATGTATAAATTACTATTGAGGGTACAAATAGGTGTACCCTGTGTCTATGAATATGCAGATAATGCATGAATAAACCATACTGTGTGTAAATAATATAACTTGCTCTACTTTAAATAATGGATTGAATTGATATCTGAAAATATAAAAGAAATCTCATATTGATATACAATCATTCACTGCAACCAGTTATACATCTAATGGTAATATTATGGTTGTGGTTTATCCTGAAAGGTGTGTGAGTTTTGTTTCAAAAGTGATTATGGAAATCAACAATAATGTGTTTGGAAAGAAGTCTCATGAAAAGAATAGTCAAGAAACCTGTAAGAATACATGTGTTCTCAAGAAGGAAGTGATTGAACATTATATATCATACTATATATAATGTGCATAAACTGCAGAAATAGTAATGTACCAATGTTGAATAAAAATGAACATCAAAATACACATCATGTCCCATAGGAATCTAATTGCATTGATGTTAATCTGGGTCAGTTACTGTAGAAATATTAGGATTTTTATCCACCATTCACTGAAGTTACTTTTCAGTACTAGGAAAAAAGTATGTATTTAAGTTGGATGAATATTTCTGAGAATAATCTTGTGAAAATTTGATTATAAATCCACATAAATCACAAAACATTATAAACACAAAAGTCACATGGACATTAAAATCTAGCAATATATATGCCAATTTAAATCCATCTTGAAATATATATCATCCACTGATCCAAAACTATTTATTTAATGAACTTGTATTTATGTATAATGTTGTTCAGCTAGGAAGCTCCCCCATAGATTGAATTTTCTGTTCCAAATCAGTGTTTAGGAGGAGTGATCTCCTAAATGTGTATGCAAATATGTGCTACACAAAAATCTTCCCACTCTCATCCAGAACAATGCCTTGATATTACCTTCACCCCAAGTAAGACACAGTTGGAGGACATGAGTTAGAAAATCTGTGAATACATATCTGGAATGTAAAATGGTCAGGAGTTCACAACCTTGCAGGTTGTAGAGGAGTTTCCAAAAGTAAAGGACAGGCTTGATAGACCCAACCTGATCTTTTATTAGAATTGGGAGCCATCTTGCCAGAAAGCCATGAAAAGATAATTTGGGCTTTACTATAAATTACTGCAAATTCTGAACCTGCTTGGAATGCCTGTCCGTGCCTTGAACTCATCCATGCCTGGCTCTCTGACCAGATAACAGTGCTCTCTGAAACATTAGTGACACCTAATAAATATTGGCCTTCCCAGGCCAGACAACGACCCTCTCTGAGTCTCTAATGGTCCTCATAATTTCTGATGTTGGGGCCAGCAAAAAAAATGTAAACTACCATCAGTGTGATGCTTTCAAAGTTCTGTTATCTGTAACCCCCTTTTTGTGTAACTTTCTGGGCTATATAGCTGGGCTGTAGTAAAGGTGGTGTTGCTGTCTTGTTCCCGCCATTTTTGGAGGGAGAGGCAGCCTGGCCAGTTTTAATAATAAGCCTGCCTTAATTTGATTTTAATTGGAGTCACTGGTCTTTTCTTGCATCCTAGTCCAACATTTTGGAGTTCCCCAGTGAGATGACCCTGCCCGACCAGATCACAAGACCAGACTGCTGAAAATTCTGAAGCTGGCCTTCCCTCCAGGGCTACGGGCTGGGGAGCCACTCTAGGGGGTGCACAACTTGAGATGTTCCAAGGCCTTGGAGTGAGCCGTCGGTCTGGGGAGCACTGCAGTGAACCACCGCACTGAAACTATTAGCAAGTACCTGGTGGAGGAGGCCTCCATAGGTAAGTGGCACCTTGATAACATCTTATATCTGGTTAAGGGAGATCTCTTCTAATGACAGAGAGGTGGCCTGGGGAGGCTCACATTCACTCCTGTCCAGGATAGTAATGAGAATCGTTCTGTCCTCTGTTCCGTTCTGTAGGGAATTCCTCTGGAAGGTTAGAGAGGTGCCGAGGGACACGCATGCGCTCCTACCCCAGAGCTTTAGCAAGACGTTGAATTGCTCATCTGTTTTTCTGTTTTGGCACCGGGATTCTGTTTTTTTTTTTTTTTTTTTTTTTTTTTTTTTTTTGTGTGTGTGTGTGTGTGTGTGTTTTGTTCTGTGTTCTATATGTTTTTTGTTTGTTTGTTTTTGTGCGTTTTGTTTTGTGATTTCTGTGATAAAATCTTAAGGATATTGAACGTGAAAATGGGTAACAAAGCAAGTAAGCCTGACACCCTTTTGGACTGTGTTTTAAGGAACTGTGATGAACTTTACCACCATTTGTTAAGCAGAATGAGAGAAGGCCCTAGCTGGCTGCCTGGAGCACACCCAGTGCAGATGGTAATGCCTGCTGGGGAATGAAGAACTGAGTATCTCCCAGTATCTGCCGAAGCCCTGTTGCTTCAGGGAATTCCCTCCTTTGTTCCCTGCACTGCAAGGATAATGCCACCTCTGTCTTCTTAAAAAAAGAGAAAAACAAAAAGGGGACACTAAATGCAGTAAAGTCGCCATGGAGACACTTTATTTTATATTTCAGGTAGCTCCTCTGTGAAAACATTTGGTCCCCTTGTGGGGACATCTGTGGTGCCACTGGAGAAGGAGATTTTTCTCTTATTTGCTCTGTTTTAAAGGGTTCTGTCTGTCAGCCATTGTCTGGAGTTCATTTCTGTCTGTCTTGTGCCTTTTTTCTAGCCCTTTAAGACATGTGCAATAATGTGTTAATATTATAAATTGTTTCTTGGAAATGATCTTAGCTGAATATGTGTCTAAATGATGATGTTTCATTGTACCAATCTGGTATCTGAATGGGTTTTTGAAGCATTCCACAATCTTGCAGTTAAAAGTCGGGTTTAGGTATTTGTTTAGTTCATGGTTTCAGATAATTCATGCCAGAGAACTTAAATACTTAGGATGGAAAATAAAGAACTCTACTTCCAAGTTGGCAAGTAACTTCCCAATCATTCAGTCTTTTTTTCACCAATTTTAAATTAGGTAGCCTGGGAAAATGTCACTGTGTGTACCAGTGCATTAATTTGGACAAGGATACTAAATCATAGTATGATATCTGTTGACAAAACAACTTGTAAAGATATAAAATTTTGTGAATTGTATCTTAAACTTGTATCATAATTTTCAACATCCTAACATGAAAATTATGGTTAAAATACCTTAGGCCTAAGGTTTCTGCTCAGAATAGCCTTTTTTCCTTCTTCTTCCAGACCTCAGCCAGGACTTATTTTGAAATGCAAATGAAAGAAGCCTGTAAGCTTAGTAGGAGACTTATTTGAGGCCTAAGGGAAAAAAAAGGTAAATTGTATGGTATTTACCAATTACTGGCCAGTCATTTTTCTAGGACTCATAATTTTTTCCTTAGGTTCTTTATTTATTTTTTGAGCTCATGATTTTGCTCCTACAGACCTAGGTTAATGTTTTTCTGATCAGTAATATCTTTGACCAACTGTGGAATTTTTAAATCATTGCAATGGAGATTTCACCTGTGAAAAGCTACAAGGCCTTCACTTTTATTATGTGTGCACAATTTGTTATGTGTTGTATGTCTATATATATATATATATATATATATATATATATATATATATATATATATATATATCCATATATCATATATATGATACACAAATTAACTTATATAAGGAGCACTCATATTAAAAAGAACTCATAAAAACAATTTTAAAATGTGGATCCAAAGATCTTTAATTCACGTGATTTAAATGTTTCAATTTAAATTGGGTAAACAGATAAATATAAATGTCTTTAAATTTAAGCTTACAAGTTTTTCTAGGTGTTCAAAAATCTAATAAACTATTAATGTCTACAAAAGGTCTAATATGCCTTTGTTCCAGGACTTTTCTTTCAATCAAAAAAATGGTTTACAGTGTTCAAAAAATTTGTCTAATATTTTGATAAATAAGTAAAGTAAATTTGATATGGGATTACTCATTCATGAGTACTTTTGTTTGATATCTGATTGATATACTAAGGTCTGTATAAGTTTGTACTAAAGTCTGTATAAGATTGTAAAAATCAGTCATGTGTAAAAGAGACAAAAATTTCTTAAACATAAGTTTACCCATAACATTAAGTTTATTAAGATTTAAATTTTCTAGAGCAAGCAACCATAAAAATTAAACAAATGTTTAAATAAGAACTGTTATTTTAGAGCACTGTACTGCCATTTCTTTAAAAGCTAAACTTGGTTAATGTAGAAACTTCAATGCAATTGTGATGCTATTAATGTGCTCATATTTTCCAGTTATACAACTCTATAAGGTAGAAACTTTAAAAGAGCATTATATCAAGCAGGTGTTCTGAAGTTGTATGGTAAATAAAATATATATTGGGGATTTATTTACCTGTTATCAATAATATATGTAAAGTTTTATGTTACTTTTTACATTGTGGAACAATTTAAATGTATTTTTAAGTTAATGAGACCCTAATCTATGTAAAGGTTAAAATCTTTCAGCCGTACTTTAATTCATGTTTTAAATGTGATATCATATGGTGTGAGCTAATGTTCATGTGACCTCAAACAATTTATGTAAACTTTGTAAAATGATATTTAAAAAAAAGATCAGCTTGAGAACTAAAGCATTTAAGATTTATAAGGAGCCCTGCTTACCTGAGATAAGACTCTTTGTCCCATCTTACTACATGTGAGAATGACTACGAAAGCAGTAGGTCAGAATTTATTTCATTTAAAGTTATGTTCAAATTTTTTTTTCTGTCAAGATTACTAGGATCTCAAAAAGGTGATATAAAATATAACTCACCAAAAAATTCAGGGTAGCTATTACATGAACTAAGTATTTTTACTCTTGTTAAAAATTTTATTTTTTAATTTCTTTTTAAGTGATCTAAAGATTCCCTGTTGGTGTTTTACAGAAGTGTTGCTTTAAGAACACAACATGGGTTAATTTAAGAAAATAAGTCATCAACTACAAGACAGACAGAATAATAAGATCCCAATTAATAAAATATAAATAATTATAAACTTATAGACATTAAAGTGCAGTACTCTTAATATATGGCTGTTAAAATTTATTTGCTGGTTGTTTCAGATTAGGATTGAAAATTAAAGTTAAATGAAAAGGGCCAAAAAAAAAACAATATTTGACTCTTGCCCTTTGAGTCAGTCTGAATCCAGGGAACAGGGGACTTCTCTATGAGCTTTGCAACTCTGGGCCACATAACCTCCCGATCAGGGAGATTAATGAGACCACTGGAGAACAGAAAGCCAATCAGTGCATTTGCTACAAAGAGGAGAGTCATCAGGAAAGGGAGACATCCCTGATGCTTCTGAGGGAAGCCACATGGTCAAGCAAGACCTGAACCCACCTAGCTCAAATTGCACTAGCAGAACTGAGAAGCTGCTCTCAAGTTTCCCAAGGAATGACTCCCATAAAAGCTCAGCTGACTGCTAACAATAGATAGAAACAAAAGTCATTTGACTGCTTCATCTTAAAAACTTAGCAAAGACAGTTAAAACCAAAATACAGCCATTCCTGGGCATTTTAAATAATAATAATAATAATAATAATAATAATAATAATAATAATAATAATATTTTAAGGTATACACTTTATGTTAGCCTCCCAAAATAAGTAAAACTGTTGGCTACAAAGACTATCAAGAGGAGCTGCCAGAGGCAGAAGTTTTTAGTTTAAGGCCTACAGATATTCCTAACCTACAGGTAGGCTTGGTGTTTGCTAGTACGATTATCCAGCCCTGAGTAACAGAATTAAATGTTTCTCTATTAGACACAGAGGTCATACTACTGAAAGGATTTTGCAAAATCAGATGACATTAAATTATTAAACTGTATATTATTGGGAGGGACAACTGTAACACTTAAAGTTAAATATTAAGTTGACAGTCCTGATAATTGGGGATATTAAAGACTGGTGAGGGTACTTCATACAGTGACATGATCCAGCTACTGCAACATTTATTCAATACTCATGTTTTTTGTTTCTCTCATAGAAGAACCCATCCCCAGATGACTTTACAACCTGTTCTTCCTCAACAAGACTTCAAAAAGAACTGACTTCTAAAAGGCAACTCATATTCCTCAACTGACTTCAAAAAGGCAACTCATGTCTCTCACGCCATGCACACTCATGTCACCCTCTCTCAGCTGAGAAGAAGGCAAAATGAGAGACGACTCTCCACTTACACCAATGGAGCCCAAAATAAATAGACTATCAATATAAGTAATTAATTAAGTCAGGTAATATCAGGGAGACTGGTTTTCGGTGAGTTCTAAAAATTTGGAGACTGTTAACTGAGGGATTAAAATTTCCTCAGTGCTTTTCCACTAACCTATCAAGGATTACAAAGGGACACATAAGAAAAGGGGGGAATGATAGACCCAACCTTATCTTTTATTAAAATTGGGAGCCATCTTGCAACAAAACCATGAAAAAATCATTTTGGCTTTACTGTAAATTACTGCAAATTCTGAACCTGCTTGGAATGACTGCCCGTGCCTTAAACTCACCCGTGCATGGCTCTCTGACCAGATAGCAGCCCTCTCTGAAACTTTGTCACACCTCATAAATATTGGCCTTCTGTGGCCAGACAATGACCCTCTCTGAGGCTCTAATGGTCCTCATAAATTTTGATGTTGGGGCTAGCAAAAAAAAAAAATGTAAACTCCCATTAGTGTGATGCTTGTCAGAGTTCTGTTATCTGTTACCCCATTTTTGTGTAACTTTCTGGGCTGCAAACCTGGGCTGTAGTAAAGGTGGGGTTGCTCTCTTGCTCCCGCAATCTTTGGAGGGAGAGGCAGCCCAGCCAGTGGAAATAATAAGCTTACTTTAATTTGATTTTAACTGGAGTCAGTGTTCTTTTCTTACATCCTGGTCTAAGAGGTAAACACTCAACAAACATAGAGCTCTGCCGGCCTAAAGACTTCTTGAGAAACTGCCTCTGAGTTTGGGTACTTTAAATATATTTTGTTGTCAGAAGGTTTAGCTTCTTTTTTATTGAGACCATCAAAGCTGGGTCTGCATCTATGTGAATGGAGAGCATGGTTTCTTATTTTCCAATGAACATGAGGCAGCAGTGCTGAATTCTCTCTTGGTAGGTAAACTGTGGCCACTGGGGGCTAAGTGTCTCCCTGTGTGGACTGTGAAGCCATTTGATCATCCTCCATTTTTGTGGTGTTTCTTGGTGCTGCACTGGGAGTTTGGTATTTGCTTCACGAAATACAAGGAGTTCAACTGGGACACAGTGCTGGAGGGAGTTCTTTCACGTGTGGTGGGTCAGGAACTGCAGGAGAATGCACCAACCAGGCTTCTATTTCACACAGCTTTTTCCTTGACCATACCAACCTGATTCTGAACATTGCCTTGAAACCTCTCCATATAATAAGATGCCTTTACATGTAAGGTTCTGCTGGATGCACCATGGCAGCCAAAATGCATTTGGAAGTCAATTGGAAATCCACATGGCCCCACCTCAGATATTTTATCACACACCTGCACACCACTGCTCTGGGCCCACTACTCAGCATTCTCAACTTACTCGCATCTCTGTTCTTCACCATTATCATGAAATCCAGTCAATCAAGGCACTGTCTGGTACACTCATGATCAGCAACAGGAGATCCAAAGGTTCTCCAGTGCCACCTGGTCATGGGAGTTTCAAAAATTTCAGGGTATTTATCTAGCCACTTTTCAAGGATGAAGTTGGAGAAACTGTGGGTTTCAATTCATTCAGGAACCATTTAATGTTGAGGAACCTCATTTCAATGAATGCTCTGGAGAACACTCAAAGGCAAGGCTTCCCAAAGAGTAGCCAAATAGTCACATGAAGCCCAGCCCATTGAGGTCTACAATGTGAGGTCCATGTGTGTTTTGACTCTCAACTATGCCTGTCAAGTCTTTCATAATAAAATCATGTGATATCCTGGCTGAGATTCCAAGTGATCAGTCGAAAGCCACCCTTGGCCTAGATTTCAGTTTCCAATGGTGACTCTCATGCGTGGCCTTCTAAAATCGCAACACAATTCATGACAATACTTCTCTGAGGTCAGTTCCAGAACTCAGTCTCTAAGGTGAATCATACCAAAGTTCTAGCCCTGGTGGATCCAGTCATTTCTTCCAACCACTACACAAATGAACACAATTAAAACCAAAACACTCCCACATGGTCCTCACCTTCTTCCATATAGACACTCATTATAACCTCTGGCTGGAGGTTTCCATGAGGGGCGCAGCACAAGACAGTATCCAAAACAAGCTTCCTTATCCCTTATTTGCTTAAAGTCAGCTGGGCCTGGACACCATTCCTGTGAACCAGGAGTGATAAAATAAGCCTGGCCTTAATACTGCTCTGCTTCTCCAATTTGAGGCCTACTGACTGTCAGGTATAGATTCTTAATGTGATTTAAAGTAATGAAAAAACCCAAGTTCATATGGGCTAGCCTCTGCAGGGCTTTGAAGAACTCATTTGACCCAAAGGATCCCTAGTCTCATTTGATGGAGATCAGAAACCTATCAGAGTAAGGCAAGATACTTCATACACAATTACTGATATTTTTGCCATTTTGGTTTTGGAAGCACACATGGGATCTTTCTTTAGTTCCATCAGGTGCTGAGAATCTAAGCCACTGCCTCACACAGGGCCAAGTGGCTGATTCAGACACATCCCTTTCCAAAGCAATTAAGCAAAGATACACAGGTGATGCCCATTCATTTCCATTTGAAAACAGTTTTCTTCAGGCTTCACAAATTGGTGGCCTGAGGCAGAGACCTTCCTGACTCTCAGAGCAACAGAAAAATAGGTAAGCAAAAGGCCCAAAGTAGGGTTTCTCTACTGAGACTTTCTTTGTCACACTGATATCTGAGTTTTCTGAGATGCTTGCTATTCCCTTCAGCTATCCAGTATATGGCAATGTCACAGAGCTTGGAGGTGGTACATATCTTGGACACAAAACCATGAGCCTACTGTGGAGAGTGGCCAGAATTCAGGAAGAAAACAGGAACTTCGGAAGATAGTAGGTGTTGCCCTTCCCTAAAGCAACCTGCAGTCCACTCATAAATTGGGCAGGATGAATGTTGGCAAGCTTTCTACTAGACAGGACACATCCATTGATGCATTATCTTTTATAATGTCTACAACCACGGACACAGTGGGATACACAGGCATACAAACAATCACCTTGTCAAATGACTTACTATAAACAGTCCACTCTAAAGCAAACAAACCGCCTTTCTTACCTATTCTCAGAACATGAGACATAACCACAAAATCACAATCACACCCACAACGACATCTCCTTTATTCAAGTAGGTCTGTGACTAATTGGAATGTACTCTGAATGATGGGCCATACTATGTTTCCTTGAAATGGCCTGTCCTTCTCAGATCTGGTCACCTTGGCCAACACTGTGAAGTTTTCAGGAGCCAGTGGTGAGCCACTACCTGCTTTCTCATGAAATTCCCCTTTTTAGAGCTCTCTTGGCATTTGGCAATCCTCACATCAGTAGGTACCAAGGAAGACTTACTCTGTCCTTGGTTATTCCAAACAACTGAGCCCACTGGGCAAGAAACTGGGACTGACTCTGGGTGCCTGGCTTCCTGGATCCCAAGTTCAGAGAGATCCGTCATCAAGGAAGAGAGGTAGGTCACCTCATTCAGGAACTGAATGAGGTTACTGCCGTGGCAACCACTTTGTCCTAACAATTGCTTCCAAGGGTCCCATGAGATGGTGGCTGCCCCTACCTCCTGTGACACTTTCACAAGTTAGAATGGTATATCAACCATTGGCACCTGGGAACAGCTCTCCACACAGGCCTGGTTTGGTCCATCTTCTCGACATTAAGAAGAGAGAAGCTGTTTCAGACACAACCCTTCATCCTGACCAGGTTGTTTGCCATGGAGGATGAATTTTGCTCTCTTAGGTCCTCCATAGCTGCTTACAACTTCTCCAGGAATCATTTCTGCATGGACCTTTGAGTTTCTCAGCATGTGGAAGATCCCCTATATTCCTGTATTGTAAGAACAACTCTATCCCTGCTCTTCTGTAAAGTTAAATTGACTGAACAGTGTATGGTTAGGTTAACTAACAGGTTCGATTTGGATTAGGAATCTTTTTGCGGGATGAATAATGGTATTGGGAAACTGCGATATTTACAAGAATATATAGGTGAATTATAAGTATGAAAACAGAAATCTAGCTAAGATTTGAAGCCCAAAAGGGCATTGGGCCCTTGACTGGGATACGTAGCTTTGAATTATGTTCTGCACTGATGTGTCAGGTAAATCGATATACAATGGCTTAGGTCCTTGTACCATGGATGATTAAATGTAGAAGAGAACTTCCAGTCAAAAGGGATAGTTGGTAGGATTCGGAAGATTCTCGGTAGGTTTAGAAAGAAGAGTGAGTATAGGATTTGGACCAAATGTTGTTTAGCAATAGGGTTTCTGGTAGACAGTGAATGTTAATGTCAGCACAAGTGAAGAGACAGTCACAATGATGAACTGGGGAAAATAGTTAGGAAAGCTGATATCAATAGAGACATTACGAAATCAGGCAAAGTATAAAGTGAGTGATAGGATTAGATATTTTCAACAGGGTTGAGTTTGAATATATAATCTTAGAAAGAAACAAATGTGTAGTGACCAATAGGATTGACATTTGACAGCATTAGGCAACCTTGACATGGATGTTTAGTAATCCATGCTCACTTTTCATTTAGTCTTTGCTACAATCTTAAGTGTGACCTTTGCTTTTTTTGTCCAGAATATTACTGTGATAAAACGTATATGTAGATCAGGTGACATGACTATTTTTCCACCATTTCTGGCAGCAACATATTCAAGACGTATAAATTAGTAATGGGGGTAAAAAGAGGTGTACCCTTTGTCTGTGCATATAGAGATAATGCATGAATAGACCATACTTTGAATAAATAATATATCTGGTTCCGACTTTAAATAATGGATTGAAATTATATGTGAAAAAATACAAGAAATCTTATATTGACATACAAACATTCATTCCAACCAGTTATATATCTAATGGCCACATTAAGGTTATGGTTTATCATGAAGGGTGTGTGAGTTTTGCTTCAAAAGTGATTATGGAAATCTAAAATAATGTGTTTGGAAAGAAGTCTCATGAAAAGACCAGTCAAGAAACCTGGAGGAATACATGTTTTATGAAGCAGGAAGTGATTGTGAAACAAATGCGCATAAATTTGTGAACTTGTGGATGAAATATATATATCCTATGATTTGTAAAAATTGAAGAAATAGTAATGTACCAGTGTTGCATGAAAATAAACGTCAGAATACACATCATGTCCCATACGAATCTACTTGATTGATGTTAATCTGGGTTAGTTACTGTACAAATATTAGGATTTGTAAGCACCATTTACTGAAGTTAGTTTTCAGAACTATGAAACAAATGTGTATTTCAGGAGGATGAATATTTCTGAGAATAATTTTGTGAAAAGTTTATTATAAATCCACATTTTTGAACATGGATGAATTTAGGGAGTGTATTTAAGATACATACATTTCATATTTTAAAAATCAGGACAGTATATATATATATATATATATATATATATATATATATATATATATATATATATTCATAATTATATATATGTGTATATACATATATATGTGTGTATATATATATATATATATGTATATATATATATATATATACACACACACACAAAACACACACGCAGACATTAAAATGTAGGAATATATACGCCAATCGAAGTTCATCATAAAATATATAGCATCCACAGATGCAAAAATATTTATTTTACTGAACAAGGATTTATGTATAATGTTGTTCTACTAGGAAGCTCACCCATAGTTTGAATTTTCAGTTCCAACAGCATTTAGAGTAGTGATCTCTTCTCACAACTTGTATCTGCCAAGTCAGTCACCTCACAAAAATGAACGTGTGATACCAGGTAGGATTCTATAAAGCATATAAAAATACATGTGCTGAATAGGCTACAGAGAAAGGCAGACAGGCATTTACATATTTGTTAACTTTAACAACACATGGAGAACTATTTCAATTAAAAATTGACTAGATTTATAACACCTACCATTTATCATGAAAAAGGCAAGTCCAACTATACCCCACGCCTCCTCTGAACTTCTTGTATTTCTATTCTGTTTGGGTTGTTTTTCTCCATCATTTGGATTAGTAGACAGAGTATAGTAGGGTATGGGTTATTGTCAGGATTCAGTATTTTCAATGGTATATAAGAAAATGAATCCAATGTGTATAAAAATATATGCTACACAATTATCTTCCCACTCTCATCCAGAACAATGCCTCTACATTACCTTCACCTCAAGTAAGACACAATTAGGGTAGAAGAGTTTGAAAATCCGTGAATGCATATCTGGGGTGGAAACAGTACTAAGAAACAAATACGTATTTCAGGTGGATGAATATTTCTGAGAATAATCTTGTGAAAAGTTGATTATGAATCCACAACATAAATATGAATGAATTTAGGAAGTGTGTATTAAGACACATATTTCATATTTTGAATACTCCTGAGAGTGTATCTATATATATATTTATATACACACACAGAGACAGACATTAAAAATTGCAATATATATGCCAAACGAAATTCACCATGAAATGTATATCATCCACAGATCCAAATATATTCATTTTACTGAACATGGATTTATGTATAATGTTGTTCAACTAGGAAGCTCACTCACATTTGAATTACCAGTTCAAGCAGCGTTTAGGAGGAGTGATCTCTTCTTCCAATTTGTATCTGCCAAGTCAGCCACCTCACAAGAATGTACGTGTGGTACCAGGTAGGATTCTATATGTGCATATAAAAATACGTGTGCTGAATAGGCTACAGAGAAAGGGGGACAGGAATTCACTTATTTGTTAACTTTAAAAACGCATCGAGAACTATTTCAACAAATAATTGACTAGATTTATAACTGCTACACTATACCATGCAAAAGGCAACTCCAACTATAAAACATACCTCATCTAAACTGCTTGTATTTCTATTATGTTTGTGTTATTTTTCTCCATCATATTAGTATTAGTAGTCAGAGTCTAATAGGGTATATGTTAGTTTCAGGGATTCAGCATTTCTAATGGAAAATAGGAAATTGAATCCAATGTGTATGCAAATATGTGCTACACAAAAATCTTCCCACTTTCATCCAGAACAATGCCTTGACATTACATTCTCCTCAAGTAAGACACAATTAGAGGATAAGAGTTAGAAAATCTGTGAATATATATCTGGAATGGAAAATACTCTGGAGTTTACAACTTTGGAGGTGGTAGAGAAGATTCTAAAAGTAAGGGACAGGGTAAACATTCCACAAACATGTAGCTCTGCTGGCCTAAATACTTTTTGAGAAACTGCCTCTAAGAGTGGGCACTTGAAGTATTTGATGTTCTGAGGAGATTTAGTTCCTTTGTAGAGAAACCATGAAAGCTGGGTCTGCATCTATGTTACTTGGAGGACATGGTTTCTTATTATCCAATGAACATGAGGCAGCAGTGCTGAATTCTCTCTTTGTAGGTAAACTATGGACACTGGGGTCTAAGTGTCTTTCAGTGTGGACTGTGAAGCCAATTGGTCATCCTCCACTTTTCGTGGTGTTTCTCGCTGCTGCACTGGGAGTTTGGTATTTGCTTCAAAAAATACAAGGAGTTAAAATGGGACAGAGTGGTGGAGGGAGTTCTTTAAGGTGTGGTGAGTCAGGGTCTTCAGGAGAATGCACCAACCAAGGTTCTATCCCATGTAGATTGCCCCCTTGAGAATAGCAACATGATTCTGAACATTGCAGTGAATCCTCTCCATATAACAAGATGCCTTTACATATATGGGTCTGCTGGCTGCACCATGTCAGTCACAAGCCATTTGGAAGCCAATGGCTGATCCACATGGCCGCAACACAGATGTTTTATCACACAATTGCATACCACTGCTCTAGGCCCACTACTCACCAGGCTCCAACTTACTGGCATATCTGTTCTACACCATTTTCATGAAACAAAGTCAATCAAGGCAGTGTCTGGTATACTCAGGATCAGAAACAGGACATCCAAAGTATTTCCAGTGCCAGCTGATCATCAAAATATCAAAAATTTCATGGTAATTTTCTAGCCATTATTCACGGATGAAGTTTGAGGCTCTGAGGGATTCAATTAATTCAGGAACCATTAAATGGTGAAGAAGCTAATTTCAATGAAAGCTCTGGAGCACTCTCACAGGCAAGGTTTCCCTAAGGGTGGCCAAAATGTCACATGAAGCCAGGCCCATTGAGATCTACAATATGAGGTCCATGTGTGTTTTAAACTCAAATATGGCTGCCAAGTCTTTAAGAAAAATTGTATGTTATATCCGGGCTGAAATTCCCAATGTTCTGTGGAAATCCAACCTGGGCCTAGATCTCAGGTTCCAAGGGCGACTCTCATGTGTGGCCTCCTAAAATCCCAACACAATTCATGACAATACTTCTCTGAGGTCAGTTAAAGAACTCAGTCTCTAAGGGGAATCACACCAGAGTTCAAGCCCAGTGGAACAGTCATCTCTTCCAACCGCCACACAAATGACCACAATTAAAACCAAAACACTCCCACATGGTCCTCATCTTTTTCCATATAGTCACTCCTTATAACGTCTGGCTGGAGTTTTCAATGAGGTTAACAGCCCAAGTCAGTGTCCAAATTAAGGTCCTGTTCCCCTCATTTGTCTAACATCAAGGTGGCCTGGACACACTTCCTGTAAACCAGGAATGATCAAATAGGCCTGCCATTAATACTGCTTGACTTTTTCAATTTGAGGCCTTCTGACTCTGTGGTTTAGATTCTTTATGTGAATTTGAGTCATGAGAAAATCCAAGCCCCTCTGCAGAGATTTGAAGAACTCATTTGGCCGAAAGGATTCCTATTCTCACTTGATGGAAGTCAGGATCCTAACAGAGGAAGGTAAAAGAATTCATTCACAATGAGTGAATATTTGCCATTTTGGTTTTGGATGCACACATTTGATCTTTCTTTTGATCCATCAGGTGCTGAGAATCTAAGCCACAGCCTCACACAGGGCCAAGAGGATGATTCAGACACATCTTTTTCCAAAGCAATTAAGCAAAGAGACACAGGTGATGCCCTTCATTTCCATTTGAAAAATGTTTTCCTCAGGCTTCCCAAAGGGGTGCCCAGAGGCAAAGACATCCTGAGATTCAAGGCAACAGAACAATAGGTTAGCAAAAGGCCCAAAGCAGGGTTTCTCCACTGAGACTTTCCTGGTCACACTGATATCTGAGTTTTCTGAGATGCTGGCCATTCCCTTCAGATATCCAGTACATGGCCATGTGACAGAGATTGGAGGTGGTACATATCTTGGACACAAACCCAAGAGCCTATTCTGAAGAGTTGTCAGAATTCAGAAAGAAAACAGGGACTTAATAAGGTAGTAGGTGTTGCCTATCGATATGGAAACCACACTCCATTCATTAATTGGGCAGGATGAATGCTGGAAAGCTTTCTACTAGGGGGGACACATGCATTGATGCATTCTCTTTTCTAATGTATACAACCACGGACACAGTGGGATACACAGACATAGAAACACTCACCTTGTAAAACGACTTACTAGAAACAGTTCACTGCAAACCAAAGAAACCTCCTTTCCTACCTATTCTCAGAACAGAGACAAAACCACACACCCACACTCAAAAAGACACCTCCTTCCCCCAAGTAGGGCTGTGATTATCCGGAGTGTCCTCTGACAGGTTTGCCATACTATGTTCCCCGGTAATGGTCTGTCCTGTCTCAGATCTGGTCTCCTTGTACAACTCTGTAAAGCAGTCAGGAGCCAGCGGTGAGCCACTACCTGCTTAGTCAGGAAAGGCCCGTGTTCATATCTTTCCTGGCATTTGGCCATCCTCACATCAGTCAGTACCAAGAAGACTGACTCTGTCCTTGGTGATTCCAAACAAATGAGACCACTTGGACTGGGACTGGGACTGGCTCTGGTGCTTGGTTTCCTTGGTCCCAAGTTCAGAAAGTTCCATCAACAAGGAAGTGAGGTAGGTCACTTCCTTTAAGAACTGAATGAGGTCACTGCCTTGGCAACCACTTTGTCCTAACAGTTGCTTCCAAGGGTCCCATGAGATGGAGGCTGCCCCTACTTCCTTTGGCACTTTCACAACTTAGAATGGTATATCAACCTTAGGCACCCGAGAACAGCTCTCCACACAAGCCTGGTTTGGTCCATCTTCTCTACAGTAAGAAGATAGAGGCTGATTCAGACAAAACCCTTCATCCTGACCAGGTTGTTTGCCATGGAAAATGACTTTTTGTCTCTCAGGTCCTTCATTGCTGCCTACATCTTCTCCAGGGATCATTTCTGCATGGACCTTTGAGGTTCTTAACAGGTAGAGCATCCCCTACATTCCTGTATTGTAAGAACAATCTGTCTCTGCTCTTCTGTAAAGTTAGATTGAGTGAACAGTGTATGGTTAGGGTTAATTTCATGTTCGATTTGGGTTAGGAATCATTCTGCTGGATTAATAATGGTATTGGGAACCTGTGATATTTATAAGAATATCGAGGTTAAACATATGTATGAAAACAGAAATTAAAGTAAGATTTGAATCCCAGAAGGGCATTGGGCAATTGATTGGGATATTTAGCTTTGAATTACTATCTGCACACATGTCTCAAATAAATCGATATACAATGGCAGAGGAACTTGAACCTTGGATGATTGAATGCTGAAGAGAACATCCAGTCAAAAGGGATTGTCGGTAGGATTAAGAAGATAGTCGCAGTTATTAATATGGTATTATGTAAAAATGTGGATGTGTAACCGATGTGATTCTGCAACTTGTATTTGGGGTAAAAATGGGAGCTGATAACCCATTTGAATCAAATGTATGGAAGATGATATGCCATGAGCTTTGTAATGTTTTGAACAACCAATAAAAAAAATTAAAAAAAAAAAGAAGATAGTCGTTATGTTTAGCAAGTAGAGTTAGTATAGGATATGTAACAAAAGTTCTTTAGCAATTTTTTTCGGGCAGTGAGTGAATATAAATGTCAGCACATATGAAGAAATCAGACACAATGATGAACTGGGGAAAATTTGTAGAAAAGCAGATATCAATAGAGACATTAGGAAATCAGGCAAAGTATAAAGTGAGTGATAGAATAAGACATTTTCAACAAGGTTGAGATTGAATATCTAATCTTAGGAAGAAACAAATATGTAGGTCACCAATAGGATTGACATTTGAGAGCATTAGGCAACATGGACATGGATATTGTTAGTAATCCATGTTCACTTTACATTTAGGCTTTGGTACAATCCTAAGTGGGACCTTTGCATTTTGTTTCCAGAATATTACTGTGATAAAATGTATATGTAGATCAGATGACATGATTTTTTCTTCCACCATTTCTAGGAGCAGTATTTTGAAAACGTATAAATTAGCATTGGGGGTAAAAAGAGGTGTACCCTGTTTTTATGAATATACAGATAATGCATGAATAGACCTTAATTTCAATAAATAATACAACTTGTTCCACTTTAAATAATGGATTGAATTGATATCTGAAAATATATAAGAAATCTTATATTGATATGCAATCATTCATGACAACCAGTTATACACCTAATGTTAATATTAGGGTACGATTTATCATGAAGTTTGTGTGAGTTTTGCTTCAAATGTGATTATGGAAATCGAAAATAATGTGTTTGGAAAGAAGTCTCATGAAAATGCCAGTCAAGGAACACCGAGGAATTCATGAGTTCTGAAGCAGGAAGTGATTGAAATTGAAAAAAATGACGATAAATTTCCTTACTTGTGGATGAAATATTATAATATGATGTGAATAAACTGAAGAAATAGTAATGTACCAGTGCTGAATAAAAATGAACATCAAAATACACATCATGTCCCACAGGAATCTTCTCGCATTGATGTTAAACTGTGTCAGTTACTGTAGAAATATTAGGATTTCTTTGCACCATTCACCAAAGTTAGTTTTCTTTTTTTTAATTTTTATTTATGCTTGTTCAAAACATTACATAGTTCTTGATATATCATATTCCACACTGTGATTCAAGTGGGTTATGAACTCCCATTTTTACCCCATAAACAGATTGCAGAATCACATCAGTTACACATCCATTGATTTACATATTGCCATACTAGTGTCTGTCGTATTCTGCTGCCTTTCCTAACCTCTACTATCCCCCTCCCCTTACCTCCCCTCTCCTCTTCTCTCTCTACCTCTTTACTGTAATTCATTTCTCCCCCTTGTATAATTTTTTCCTTTCCCTCACCTCCTCTTGTATGTAATTTTGTATAACCCTGAGGGTCTCCTTTTATTTCCATGCAATTTCCCTTCTCTCTCCCTTTCCCTTCCTCCTCTCATCCCTGTTTAATGTTAATTTTCTTCTCATTCTATTCGTCCCTACTCTGTTCTTAGTTAATCTCTTTATATCAAAAAGACATTTGGCATTTGGTTTTAGGGATTGGCTAGCTTCACTTAGCATAATCTGCTCTAATGCCATCCATTTCTCTGTAAAAATTTTGTCATTTTTTAATGCAGAGTAATACTCCATTGTGTATAAATGCCTCATTTTTTATCCATTCATCTATGGAAGTGCATCTAGGTTGGTTCCACAGTCTTGCTATTGTAAATTGTGCTGCTATGAACATCAATGTAGCAGTGTCCCTGTAGCATTTTTTTTAGGTCTTTAGGGGATAGACTGAGAAGGGGAATACCTGGGTCAAATGGTGGTTCCATTCCCACCTCTACAAGAAATCTCCATACTGCTTTCCAATTTGGCTGCACCAATTTGCAGTCCCACCAGCAATGTACAAGTGTACCCTTTTCTCCACATCCTCGCCAGCACTTGTTGTTGTTTGAGTTCATAATAAATATCTGGAATGGAAAATGCTCAGGAGTTCACAACCTTGAAGGTGGTAGAGGAGTTTCCAAAATAAGGGACAGGGTAAATACCACAAACATGGAGCTGTGTCGGCCTTAAGACTTCTTGAGAAAATGCCTCTGAGGTTGGGCACTTGAAATATATGTTGTTGTCAGGAGCTTTAGCTTCCTTTGTAGTGAGACCATCAAAGCTGAGTCTGCATCTATGTGACCTGGACGACATGTTTTTTTTTTTTTTTTATTTTCCTATGAACACGAGGCAGCAGTACTGAATTCTCTCTTTGTAGGAAAACTGGGGCCACTGGGGGCTAAGTGTCTCCCCATGTGGACTGTGAAGCCATTTGATCATCCTTCACATTTAATCATGTTATTTGATGCTGCACTGAAAGTTTGGTATTTACTTTATGAAATAAAGGAGTTTAACTGTGATACAGTGCTGCAGGGAGTTCTGTCATGTGTGGTGGTCAGGATCGGCAGGAGAATGTACCAAGAAGGCTTCTATCACACATAGTTGCCCCCTTGACCATAGCAACATGATTCTGAACATTGCCCTGAAACCTCTCCATACAACAAGATGCCTTTACATCCAAAGGTCTGATAGCTGCACCATGTCAGTCACAAACCATTTATAAGCCAATGGCAGATACACGTGGCCCCACCACAGATGTTTTTTCACACACCTACACTCTACTGCTCTTGGCCCACTACTCAGCAGGCTCCAACTTACTGGCATATCTTTTCTACACCATTATCATGAAACTCAGTCAAACCAGGCACTGTCTTGTATACTCATGATAAGCAACAGGACATCAAATGGTTTTCCAGTGCCAGCTGGTCATGGAAATTTCAAAAATTTCATGGTATTTTCTAGCCATTTTTCAAGGATGAAGTTGGAGTTACTGTGGGTTTCAATTCATTCAGGAACCATTAAATATTGAGGAATCTCATTTCAATGGAAGCTCTAGAGAACTCTCACAGGCAAGTCTTCTGAAAGAGTGGCCCAAGGTCACATAAAGCCAGCCACATTGAGGTCTACAATGTGAGGTCCATATGTGTTTTGACTCTCAACTATTGCTGCCAAGTCTTTCAGAATATAATCAAGTGATATCCTCGCTGAGATTCCCAGTGCTCTGTGGAAAGCCACCCTGGGCCTAGATCTCAGTTTCCAAGGGTGACTCTCATGCGTGGCCTCCGAAAATTCCAACACAATTCATGGCAATACTTCTCTAAGGTCAGTTTCAGAACTCAGTCTCCAAGGGGAATCCCACAAGAGTTGAAACCCAGGTGGACGCAGTCATCTTTTCCCACCGCCACACAAATGACAACAATGAAAACCGAAACACTCTCACATGGCCCTCATGTTCTTCCATATAGACACTAATCATAACCTCTGGCTAGAAGTTTCCATGAGGGGCGCAGACCAAGACACTTTCCAAAATAAGCTCCCTTTCCCCTCATTTGCCGAAAGTCAGGGTGGCCTACACACCCTTCCTGTGAACCAGAACTGATCAAATAGGCATGGCGTTAATACTGTCATGCTTTTCCAATTTGAGGCCTACTGACTGTCAGGTATAGATTCTTTATGTGATTTGGAGTCATCAGAAAACCCAAGCAGTTCTGCAGGGGTTCAAAGAACTCTTTTGAACTAAAGGATCCTGATTATTACTTGATGAAGGTCAGGAATCTAATAGAGGAAGGCAAGAGACTCATTTGCCATTTCTGTTTTGAATGCACACATGGAATCTATCTTTTGATGCATCAGGTGCTGAGAATCTAAGCCACAACCTCACACAGAACCAAGAGGCTGATTCAGACACATCCTTTTACAAAGCAATTAAGCAAAGAGCCACAGGTGATGCCCATTCATTTTCATTTGAAAACTGTTTTCTTCAGGCTTCACAAAGGGGTGGCTAGAGGCCAAGACCTTCCTGACATTTAGGGCAACAGAAGAACAGGTAAGCAAAAGACACAAAGCAGGGTTTCTCCACTGAGACTTTCCTGGTCACACTGATATCTGAGTTTTCTGAGATGCTTGACATTCACTTCAGCTATCAAGTACATGGCCATGTCACAGAGCTTGGAGGTGGTATATATCTTGGACACAAAACCATGAGCCTATTCTGGAGAGTGGCCAGAATTCAGGAAGAAAACAGGATCTTAGGAAGATAGAAGGTTTTGCCCATCCAGAAGGCAAGCCGCAGTCCATTAATCAATTGGGCAGGATGAATGCTGGGAAGCTTTCTACTAGACAGGACACATCCATTAATTCATTCTCTTTTCTAATGTCTACAACCACAGACACAGTGGGATACACAGACATAGAAACACTTACATGTCAAACGACTTACTAGAAACAGTCCAATCCAAACCAAACAAACCACATTTCCTACCTATTCTCAGAACATGTGACAAAACCACAAAACCACAACCACTCCCACAAAGGCACCTCCTTCCCCCAAGTAGGTCTGTGACTATCCAGAGTGTCCTCTGACTGGTGGGCCATAAAATGTTCTCCCGAAATATCCTGTCCTGACTCAGGTCTGGTCTCTTTGGCCAACTTTGTGAAGTTGTCAGGAGCCAGCGGTGAGCCACTACCTGCTTTCTCAGAAAAGGTCCCTCTTCAGAGCTCTTCTGGCCTTTGGCCATCCACACATAGGTAGGTACCAAGAAAGACTGACCCTGTCCTTGGTAAAACTGAACAAGTGAGCCCACTGGGACTGGGACTGAGACTGGCTCTGGCTACCTGTCTTCATGGATCCCAAATTCAGAGAATTCCTTCACCAAGGAAGTGACGTAGGTCACTTCCTTCAGGAACTGAATTAGGTTACTGCCTTGTCAACCAATTTGTCCTAAGAGTTGCTTCCAAAGTCCAATGAGTTGGAGGCTGCCCCTTCTTCCAGTGAAACTTTCACAAGTTTGCATGGTATATCAACCATAGGCACCCAAAAAAAGCTCTCCAGATAGGCCTGGTTTGGTCCATCTTCTATACATTAAGAAAAGAAATGTTGATTCAGACCCATCCCTTCATGCTAACCAGGTTGTTTGTCATGGAAGATGACTTTTGCTCTCTGACGTCATTCATAGCTGCCTACATTTAATCCAGGGATCATTTCTTTAATGACCTTGGAGGTTCTCAGCAAGTGGAAGATCCCCTAATTTCTGTATTGAAAGACCAACTCTGTCCCTGCTCTTCAGTAAAGATAGATTGAGAGAACAGTGTATGGTCAGGGTTAATAACATGTTCCATTTGGGTTAGGAATCATTCTGCGGGATGAATTATGGTATTGGGAACGTGCGATATTTATAAGAATATAAGTGAAATATAAGTATGAAAACAGACATCTAGGTAATATTTGAAGCCCAGAATTGCATTGGACCCTTGGCTGGGATTCTTAGCTTTGAATTATATTCTGCACAGATGTCTCAGATAAATCAATATACAATGGCATAATTCCTTGTACCTTGGTTGATTGAATGTTGAAGAGAACATCCAGTAAAAAAGAAATAATTTGTAGGATTAGTAAGATTGTTGGTAGGTTTTGAAAGAAGAGTGAGTATAAGATTTGGATGAAAAGATCTTTAGCAATAGGGTTTCGGATAGAGAGTGAATGTAATTGTCAGCACATGTGGAGAGTCTGTCAAAAGGATGAACTGGGGAAAAAAGTAGGAATGCAGATATCAATTGACATTAGGATATCAGGCAAAGTATAAAGTGAGTGATAGAATTATACATTTTCAACAGGGTTGAGTTTGAATATATAATCTTAGGAAGAAACAAACATGTAGTCACCAATAGGATGAACTTTTGAGAGCATTAGGCAATATGGACATGGATGTTTTCCGTAATCCATGCTCACTTTTCATTTAGGCTTTGGTACAAACATAAGTTTGACCTCTTCTTTCTGTGTGCAGAATATTACTGTGGTAAAATGTATATGTAGATCAGGTGACATGAGTATTTCTTCCACCATTTCTGAGAGCAATATTTTGAAGACGTATCAATTATTTTTGGAGGTAAAAATGGTGTACACTGTGTCTATAATTATAGAGATAATGCATGAATAGACCATACTGTAAAGAAATATTATAACTGGTTCTAACTTTAAATAATGGATTGAATTGATATCTGAAAATATACAGAAAATCTTACATTGATATACAATCCTTCATTCCAACCAGTAATATATATAATGGTTATATCAGCATTATGGTTTTTCATGAAGAATGTGTGAGTTTTGCTTCAAAAGTGATTATGGAAATCGGAAATAATGTGTTTGGAAAGAAGTCTCATGAAAAGACCAGTCAAGAAACCTGGAGGAATACATGTGTTTTGAAGCAGAAAGTGATTGAAAGTGAAACAAATGCCTATAAATTTGTGAATTGTGGATCAAATATATATACTATGATGTGCGTAAACTGAAGAAATAGTAATGTACCACTGTTACATAAAAATGAACGTCAAAATACACATCATGTCCTCTCCCACAGGAATCTACTTGCATTGATGTTAAACTGGGTCAGTTATTGTAGAAATATTAGGATAATGCCGCAGTCTTGCTGGGCACAATCAGCAGCCACTTGTCAAAAGAAACTAACTTTATTTTTAGAACCACACATGCCAAACAAAACAGCCTCTCAGGAAAAAACCTTCAGAGCCCCAACTGCCACCACTGGCTTCCCAAAACCTCTCCCTCCCACAGGAGCCTCTCTCCGCCTCCCACAATACTCCTGCTCTTGAGGGCGATTGGCTGGGTCATGTGGGCGGAGTCAAAAAAAGTCCCCCAATGAGCAGTTTTGTGGTCTGAAAGGGCAGGGAAACAGCCCATTGAGCATCACCGCAGAGGAGCCAATCAGCTAGGTGTTGCTGGGGCCGCTGTGAGCCAATCATCAGCCGGCAGCTGGAAGTTTGCTGGCAGCAGGAATTTTGCTGGGGCCCCTTCGGCTGTGGCTCTCAACATCTTCGCCTCTCTGTTTAAACAACACGCATGTGGCTTAGGGACCGTGCCTGCCTTAGGTTGTCCAATAGTACATATGGTCTTTACCCGTTAAGTTGGTACCATTGCAATTGGATCTTACCCGTCACTGACTACCCGTCCAGTATAGAGCCACACATGTGGAGAGGTCTTTGTACCAGCGGGGGTGGGTGAGGTTCTTTGCCTCACCTCTGTTGGCCCCCCAAATTTTAGCTGGACGATCATGACACGCAGAAGGGAGGAAGATACACCAAGCCAATTGATGGCTCCTTTTGGAAAAATTGTACCACCGATGACATCATCAGCAAATATACCCCAACACTACCACAAGTCGCTGCACCAACAGATAGTTCACAATGCATTTAGGTGAGTTCACAATGTGTCCAGGCAAGTTCTGCAAGCAGTACAGGGATGGCTATTGGAGAAGCTGTAGATTGGTATTATCTTTGATTTCACCTGCACTGGGATGAAGATAGGAACTCTGGCAATAATGTCTAAAGAAAAAAATTATGTAATATTCCAGAAGGCACTAAAACCAAAAAAAAAATTATGTAACATTCCAGAAGGCACATCAAAAACCAAAGTGGCCCAAAAAGCAGTCATTGAGGATGAAGTCTCTCACTTTCCTCTGTAAGGTTCCTGACCTCCATAAAATGAGAATAGGAATTTATTGGGTCAAATGAGTTCTTCAAAACCCTGCAGAGTGTAGCCAATGGGTTATTGGGTTTTTTCATTACTCCAATTCACATCAAGAATCTATACTCCACAGACAGTAGGCCTCAAATTGGAGAAGCAGAGCAGTATTAAAGTCAGGGTTATTTGATCACTCATGGTTCACAGAATGGGTGTCCAGGCCACCCTGACTTTAGGCAAATGAGAGGAAAGGGAGATTATTTTGGACACTATCTTGGGCTGTGCCCCTCAAGGAAACGTCAAGCCAGAGGTTATGATGAGTGTCTATATGGAAGAAGATGAGGGCCATTTGGGAGTGTTTTGGTTTTCATTGTGGTCATTTATGTGGCAGTAGGAAAAGATGACTGGGTCCACCAGGGCTTGAACTCTGGTGTGATTCCTCTTAGAGACTGAGTTCTGGAACTGACCTCAGAGAAGTATTGCCATGATTTGTGTTGGGATTTTAGGCAGCCACCCATGAAATTCGCCCTTTGAAACTGAGATCTAGGCCCGGGGTGGCTTTCCACAGAGCACTGGGAATCTCAGACAGAATATCATATGATGTTATTTTGAAATACTTGCCAGACATAGTTGAGAGTCAAAACACACATGGACCTCACATTGTAGACCTCAATTGGCCTGGCTTCATGTGACTATTTGGCCACTCTTTGGAAAGCCTTGCCTGTGAGAGTTCTCCAGAACTTTCATTGAAATGAGCTTCCTCAACATTGAATGATTCCTGAAAGAATTGAAACCCACAATGCCTCCAACTTCATCCTTGTAAAATGGCTAGATAAATACCATAAAATTTTTGAAATTCGCATGATGAGGTGGCACTGGAGAACCTTTGATGTCCTGTTGCTGATCATTAGTGTACCAGACAGTGCCTTGATTGATTGGGTATAATGAAAGTGGTGTAGAACAGAGATGCCGGTTAGATGGAGACTGCGGAGTAGTTGGCCCAGAGTTGTGGTGTGCAGGTGTGTGATAAAATATTTATGGTGGTGCCATGTGGATCTGCCATTGACTTCCAAATGGCTTTTAGCTAACATGGTGCACCCAGCAGACCCTTATATGCAAAGGCATGTTGTTATATGGAGAGGTTTCAGGGAAATGTTCAGAATCAGGTTGCTATGGTCAAGGGGGCAAGCTATGTGGGATAGAAGCCGGGTTAGTGAGTTCTCCTGGAGACTCTGACCCAGCACATGTCACAGAACTCCCTCCAACACTGTGTCCCAGTTGAACTCCTTGGATTTCTTGAAGCAAATACCAAACTCCCAGTTCAGCACCAAGAAACACCATGAAAATTGGAGGATGACTAAATGGCTTCACAGTCCACATGGTTAGACACTTTGGCCCACTGGACTGTGTTTACCTACAAAGAGAGAATTCAGCACTGCTGCCTCAGGTTCATTGGAAAATAAGAAACCATGTTCTCCAAGTCACATAGATTCAGACCCAGCTTTGATGGTTTCACTACAAATGAAGACAAAGCTCCTGACAACAATATATATTTCAAGTGCCACACCTCAGAGGCAGATTC
Source organism: Callospermophilus lateralis (assembly GCF_048772815.1). Classification (NCBI taxonomy): domain Eukaryota; kingdom Metazoa; phylum Chordata; class Mammalia; order Rodentia; family Sciuridae; genus Callospermophilus; species Callospermophilus lateralis. Next base: position 144,614 of record NW_027513619.1, read on the forward strand.
TCCAGAAGTCTTTTTTCCAGCAGAGCTCCATGGTTGTGGAGTGTTTACCCAATCCCTTACTTCTGGAAACTCCTCTACCTGCTCCCAGGTTGAGAACTCCTGAGAATTTTCCATTCCAGATATGTATTCACAGATTTTCTAACTCTTCTTCTCTAATTGTGTCTCACTTGGGGCAAAGGTAATGTCAAGGCATTGTTCTAGGTGAGAGTGGGAAGATTATTGTGTAGCACATATTTGCATACACATTGGATACATTATCCTATTTTCCATTTGAAATACTGAATTTCTGACACTAACCCATACCCTACTAGACTATGACTACTATCCTAAAATGATGGAGAAAAAGAAACCTAACAGAATAGAAATACAGGCCTTTTGTAGGAGGCATGGTGTATACTTGGATTTTCCTTTTCCTTTATCAAGGATATGTGTTATAAATCTAGTCAACTTTTCATTGTAATATTTCTCCATGAGTTTTCAAAGTTAACACATATGTAAATTCCTGTCTCCTTTTCTCTGTAGCCTCTTTAGAACATGTATATTTTTATGCATATATAGACTCCTACCTGGTAACACACGTAAATTCTTGTGATCTCACTAACTTTGGAATATACAAATTATGAGAATAGATCACTTCCCGTAAATACTGATGGAACTGAAAATTCAAACTATGGGTGAGCTTCCTAGTGAACAACATCATACATAAATCCATGTTCAGTAAAATGAATATTTTTAGATATGTGGATGATATATATTTCATGATAAATTTCGATTGGCATATATATTGCTACATTTTATTGTTGTGTGTGTGTGTGTGTGTGTGTATATATATATATATATATATATATATATATATATATATATATATACCAGATTTTCCAGATTTTCCAAAATATGAAATATATGTGTCTTATTATACACTCCCTAAATTCATTCAAGTTCATGTATGCGATTTAAAATCAACATTTTACATGATTATCATCAGTCTGGCTGGGCACAATTCAGGAGCCAATTGTCAAAAGAAACAAACTTTATTTTTAGAACCACACAAGCCAAACAAAACAGCTTCTCAGGAAAAACCCTCAGAGCCCAACTGCCACCACAGTCTTCCCACAAGCCTCTCCCTCAACCACAAGCCTCCTCCTTTTGAGGCCAATTGGCTGGGTCACATGGGCGGAGCCAAAAAAGTCCACCAATGAGCAGCTCCGTTGTCTGAAAGGGCAGGGAAACATCCCATTGAGCATCACCACAGAGGAGCCAATCAGCTTGATGTTGCTGGGGCCGCTGTGGAGCCAATCATCAGCCGGCAGCTGGAAGTTTGCTGGCAGCTGGAGGTTTCCTGGGGCCCCTTTGGCTGTGGCTCTCAACATCTCCCCCTCTCTGTTTAAACAACGAGCATGTGGCTTAGGGACCATGCCTGCCTTAGGTTGTGCAGTAGTACATATGGTATTTACTGGAGACCCTTGGCTGTGGCTATCAACAGGATTTGTATGTACCATTCACTGAAGTTAGTTTTCAGTACTAGGAAACAAATATGTATTTCAGGTGGATAAATATTTCTAAGAAAAATCTTGTGAAAAGTTGATTATAAATCCACATACTTGAACATAAATGAATTTAGGGAGTGTAAATAAGATACATATATTTCATATTTTGAAAAATCTGGAGAGAGAGTGTGTGTGTGTGTGTGTGTGTGTGTATACACACACAGACACATACAGATATTAAAATGTAGCAACATATATGCAAATCTAAATTCACTATGAAATATACATCAATCACAGATCCAAAAATATTCAATTTTCTTAACAGGGATTTATGTATAATGTTTTTCTACTAGGAAGCTCACCCATTATTTGAATTATCAGTTCCAACAGCATTTAGGAGGAGTGATGTCTTCTCACAAATTGTATCTCCCAAGTCAGTCACCTCACAAGAATGTAGGTGTGACACCAGGTAGGATTTGATATGTGCATATAAAAATACATGTGCTGAATAGGCTACAGACAAAGGGAGACAGGAATTCACATATTTGTTAACTTTAAAAACACATGGAGATCTATTTCAATTAAAAATAGACTGGATTTATAACACCTGACATTTATCATGCAAAAGGCAAGATCAATTATACACCATGCCTCCTCTGAACTGCTTGTATTTCAATTCTGTTTGTGTTACTTTTCTGCATGATATTAGAATTAGTAGTCAGAGTCTAGTAGGGTATGGGTTCATGTCAGGGATTCAGTATTTCGAATGGAAAATTGGAAAATGAATCCAATGTGTATGCAAATACGTGCTACACACAAAAAATTCCCACTTTCATTCAGAACAATGGCTTGAAATAACCACGCTCCATGTAAGAAACAATTAGAGGAGAAGAGTTAGAAAATCTGTGAATACATACGTAGAATGGAAAATGCTCAGTAGTTCACAACCTTTGAGGTGGAAGAGACGTTTCCAAACCTTAGGGACAGGGTAAAACTCCACAAACATGGATCTCTGCTGGCCTAAACACTTCTGGAGATACTGACAATGAGGTTGGGTACTTGAAATATATGTTGTTTTCAGAAGCTTTAGCTTCCTTTGTAGTGAGACCATCAAACTTGGGTCTGCATTTTTGTGACCTGGAGGACATGAATTCTTATTGTCCAATGAACATGAGGCAGCAGTGCTGAATTCACTCTTTGTAACTAAACTGTGGCCAATGGGGGATAAGTGTCTCCCCGTCTGGACTTTGAAATCATTTGGTCATCCTCCACTTTTCGTGGTGTTTCTTGCTCCTGCAGTGGGTGTTTTGTATTTGGTTCATGACATACAAGGAGTTAAACTGGGACACAATGCTGGAGGGAGTCCTGTAACGTATGGTGTGTCAGGGTCTGCAGGAGAATGCACCAACCAGGCTTCTATCCCCCATTGCTTGCCCCCTTTACCATAGGAACTTGATTCTGAACATTGCCCTGAAAACTCTCCATGTAACATGATGCCTTTACATACAAAGTTCTGCTAGCTGCACCATGTCATTCACAAGCCATTTGGAAGCCAATGTAAGATCCACATGACCCCACCACAGATGTATTGTCACACACCTGCACACAACTGCTCTCGGCCTGCCATAAATACTGCTCTGCTTCTCCAATTTGAGGCCTACTTACTGTCAGGTATAGATTCTTTATGTGATTTGGCATCATGAGACAACCCAAGCAGTTCTGCAGGACTTTGAAGAACTCATTTGATCCAAAGGATCCCTATTCTCACTTGATGGAGGTCAGGAACCAAACAGAAGAAGGCAAGAGACTTCATCCACAATGACAGATTTTTTGCCATTTTGGTTTTGGATGCACACATGGGATCTTCTTTAGATCTCTCAGGAGCTGAGAATCTTAGCCACAGCCTCAAACAGGGCCTAGTGTCTGACTAAGACACATCCCTTTCCAGAGCAATTAAGCAAAGAGCCACAGGTGATGCCCATTCATTTCCATTTGAAAACTGTTTCTTCACGCTTCACAAAGGGGTGGCCTGAGGCAAAGACCTTCCTGACATTCAAGGCAACAGAAACATAGATAAGCAAATGGAGCCAAGCAGGGTTTCTCCACTGAGACTTTACTGGTCACACTGATATCTGAGTTTTCTGAGATGTTCCCATTCCCTTCAGCTATCAAGGACATGGCCATGTCACAGAGTTTGGAGGTGGTACATATCTTGGACAATAAACCATGATACTATTCTGGAGAGTAGCCAGAATTCAGGAAGAAAACAGCAACTTAGGAAGTTAGTAGGTGTTTCCCATCCATAAGGCAAGCAACAGTCCATTAATCAATTGTGCAGGATGAATGCTGTGAAGCTTTCTACTAGACAGGACACCTCCATTGATGCATTCTCGTTTCTAATGTCTAAAACCACGGACACAGTGGCTACACAGACATAGAAACACTCGCCTTGTCTATAGACTTACTAGAAACAGTCGACTCCAAACCAAACCAACCACCTTTCCTACCTATTCTCAGAACATGAAACAAAACCGCAAACTCACACCCACAACCAAAAAGGCACCTCCTTCCCAAAAATAGGTCTTTAACTATCTGGAGTGTCCTCTGACTGGTGGGCCATACTATGTTCCACTCGAAATGGCCTGTCTGGTCTCAGATCTTGTCTCCTTGGCCAACTCTGTTTTTCTGCGAGGAGCCTGCTGTTAGCCACAACCTGCTGTCTCAAGAAAGGCCCCTCTTCAGAGCTCTACTGGCATTTGGCCATCCTCACATCAGTAGGTACCAAGAAGGCCTGACTCTGTACTTGGTAAATCCAAACAAGTGAGCCCACTGGGACTGGGACTGGGACTGGCTCTTGGTGCCTGGCTTCTTGCTTCCCAATTTCAGAGAGTTCCATCACCAAGGAAATGAGGTATGTCACTTTCTTTGCAACTGAATGAGGTCACTGCCTTGGCAACAACTTTGTCCTAACACTTGCTTCCAATGGTTCCATGAGTTGGAGGGTGCCCCTACTTCCTGTGACAATTTGACTAGTTAGAATGGTATATCAAAATAGACACCATGGAACAGCTCTACACGCAGGCCTGGTTAGGTTCATCTTCTCTACATTAAGAAGAGAGAGTCTGATGCATACACATCCCTTCATCCTGTCCAGGTTGTTTGCCATGGAAGATGGCTTTTGCTCATGCAGGTCCTTCATAGCTGCCTACATCTTCTCCAGGGATCATTTCTGCATCGAACTTTGAGGTTCTCAGCAGTTGGAAGATAACCTACATCCCTAATTGAAAGAATAGCCCTGTCCCTGCTCTTTTGTAATGTTAGATTGAGGCAACAGTGTATGGTTAGGGTTAATAACACGTTCGATTTGGGTTAGGAATCATTCTGCGGGATGAATAAGGTTATTGGGAACCTGCAATATATAGAAATATAGTGGTTAAATATAAGTATGAAAACAGAAATCTAGGTAAGATTTGAAGCTCAGAAGTGCATTTGGCAATAGATTGGGACACGTAGCTTTGAATTATGTTCTGCATACATGTTTCAGAAAAATCGATATACAATGGCATAGGACCTTGTACCTCAGATGATTGAATGTAGTAGAGTACATCCACTCAAAAAGGGATAGTCGATAGGATCAGGAAGATAGTCAGTATGTTTCGGAAGAAGATAGAGTATAGGATTTGGACCAAAGTTCATTAGCAATAGGGTTTCGGTTAGAGAGTGAATGTCAATGTCAGCACATGTGAAGGGTCAGTCACAATGTTGAACTGGAAAAAATATGTAGGAAAGTAGATATCAATAGAGACATTAGGAAATCAGGCAAAGTATAAAGTGAGTGAAAAAACTAGACATTTCCAATAGTTTTGAGGTTGAATATATAATCTTAGGAAGAAACAAAAATGTGGTCACCAATAGGATTGACATTTGAGAGCATTAGGCAACCTGGATATGGATGTTTTTAGTAATCCATGTTCAGTTTCCATTTAGGCTTTGGTACAATCATACGTGTGACTTTTGCATTTTGTGTCCAGAATATTACTATGATAACATGCATATGTAGATCAGGTGACATGAGTATTTCTTCCACCATTTCTGGGAGCAATATTTAGAAGACTAATAAATTAGTATTGGGGGTACTAAGAGGTGTACCCTGTGTCTATGAATATAGAGATAATGCATGAATAGACAATATAGTGAATAAATAATATAACTGGTTCCACTTTAAATAATGGAATAAACTGATATAAGAGAATATATAAAAAATACTATATTGTTATAAAATCATTCATTCCAACCAGTTATACATCTAGTGGTGATATTATAGTTATGGTTTATCATGAAGTGAGTGTCAGTTTTGCTTCAAAAGTGATAAAAAAAATCAAAAATAATATATTTCGAAAGAAGTCTCATTATAAGACCAGTCAAGAAACCTGGAAGAATCCATGTGTTCTGAAGCAGGAAGTGATTGAAAGTGAAACAAATGCCTATAAGTTTGCTAACTTGTGGATGAAATATATATCCTATGATGTGCATAAATTGAAGAAATAGTAATGTACCAGTGTTGAATTAAAATGAATTTCAAAATACACATCATGTCACATAGGAATGTACTTGCATTGATGTTAAACTGGGTCAGTTACTGTAGAATTATTAGTATTTGTATGCAACATTAACTGAAGTTAGTTTTCAGTACTGGAAACAATATGTATTTCAGGTGGATGAATATTTCTGAGAATGATCTTGTGAAAAGTTGATTATAAATCCATATACATGAACATGAATGAATTTAGGGAGTGTATATAAGACACATATATTTCATATTTTGAAAAATCTGGAGAGTGTATATATATATATATATATATATATATATATATATATATATATATATATATATACAAAAAAACACACACAGACAATAAATTAGCAATTAAATTTATCATGAAATATATATCCTCCACAGATGCAAAATTATTTCTTTTAGAACATGTATTTATGTATAATGTTGTTCTTCTAGGAAACACACCCCTAGGTTAAATTTTCAGTTCCAACAGAGTTTAACAGGAGTGATCACTTCTCACAAATTGTATTTGCCAAATTAGCCACCTCACAAAATGTAGGTGTGATACAAGGTAGTGTTCTATATGTGCATTTAAAAATACATGTGCTGAATAGGCTACAGAGAAAGGGAGATAGGTATTCACATATTTGTTAACATTAAAAACACATGGAGAACTATTTCAATTAAAAATTGACTAGATTTATAACACCTACAATTAATCATGCAAAAAACAAGTCCAACTATACACTATGATTCCTCTGAACTGCTTGTATTCCTATTCTGTTTGTGTTATTTTTCTCCATCATATTAGGAGTAGTAGTCAGAGTCTATTAGGGTATGCGTTAGTGTCAAGGATTCAGTATTTCGAATGGAAATATGGAAAATGACTCTAATTGGTATGCAAATATGTGCTACACAAAAATGTTCACACTCTCATCCAGAAGATTGCCTTGACATTACCTTAGTTCCAAGTAAGATACAATTAGAGGAGAAAAGTTAGAAAATCTGTAAATACATATCAGGAATAAAAAATGCTCAGGAGTTCACAAACTTGTAGGTGGTAGAGGAGTTTCCAAAAGTAAGGGACAGGGTAAACACTCCACAAACATTGAGCTCTGCTTGTGTAAAGACTTCTTGAGAAACTCTCTGAGGTTGGGCTCTTAAAATACATGTTGTTGTCAGGAGCTTTAGCTTCCTTTGTTGTGTGACCATCAAATCTGGGTTTGCAAATATGTGACCTGAAGGACATTGTTTCTAATTTTCCAATGAAAATGAGGCAGCAGTGCTGAATACTCTTTTTGTAGTTAAACTATGGCCACTGGGGTGTAAGTGTCTCCCCGGGTTGACTGTGAAGCCATTTGGTCATGCTCCAATTTTCGTGGTGTTACTCCTTGGTGCACTGGGAGTTTGGTATTTGCTTCATGAAATACAAGGAGTTCAACTGGGACACAGTGCTGGAGGGAGTTCTGTCACGTGTGGAGGGACACAGTCTGCATGAGAATGCACCAACCAGGATTCTGTCCCACATAGGTTGCCCCTTTGTCCATAGCAACCTGATTCTGAACATTGCCCAGAAACCTATCTATATAACAAGATGCCTTTACATATAAGGGTCTGCTGGCTGTACCCTGTCAGTCACAAGGCAATTGGAAGCCAATGGCAGATCCACATGCCCCAACACACATGTTTTATCACACACCTTCACACCTATGCTCTAGTCCCACTAATGAACAGGCTCCAACATACTGGCATCACTGTTCTACACAATTTTCATGAAACCCAGTCAGTCAAGGCACTGTGAGATACACTCATGATCAGCAACAGGACATCCAAAAGTTTTCCAGTGCCACCTGGTTATGGGAATTTCAAAAGTCTCATGGTATTTATCAAGCCATTTTTTGAGGATAAAGTTGGAGGCTCTGTGGGTTTCAATTCATTCAGGAACCATTAAATGTTGAAGAAGCTCATTTCAATGAAAGATCTTGAGAACACTCACAGGCAAGTCTTCCCAAAGAGTGGCCAAAAGGTCACATGAAGTCAGGCCTATTGAGGTCTACAATGTGAGGTCCATGTGTGTTTTGACTCTCAACTGTGGCTTTAAAGAATTTCAGAATAAAATCATGTGATATCCAGGCTGAGATTCCCAGTGCTCTGGGCAAAGCCACCCTGCACCTAGATCTCCCTGCACCACAATTAATACCTGAGATCTAGGTTGCATGGCCTAGTAAAATCCAAACACAATTCATGACAATACTTCTCTGATGTCACTTCCAGAATTCAGTCTCTAAGGAGAATCATACCAGAGTTCAAGCCCAGGTGGACCCAGTCATCTGTTCCAAGCGCCAAACAAATTACCACAATTCAAAACAAAATGCTCCCACATGCCCCTTATCTTCTTCAATTTGAGGCCAAATGACTGTGGGGTTTAGATTCTTTATGTAAATTGGATTCATGTGAAAACCCAAGCACCTATGGGCTAAACTCTGCAGGGCTTTAAAGAACTCATTTGACCCAAAGGATCCCTATTTTCACTTGATGGATGTCAGGGCCATTAGAGAGGAAGGTGAGAGTCTTCATCCACAATAACTGCTCTTTTGGCCATTTTGGTTTTGGATGCACCCATGGGATCTTTCTTTAGATCCATCAGGTGCTGAGAATCTAAGCCACAGCCTCACACAGGGCCAAGAGGCTGATTCAGACACATCTCTTTCCAAAGCAATTAAGCAAAGAGCAAAACACACACAGACATTATAAAGTGGCAATATATATGCCAATTGAAATTCATGATGAAATATATATCGTCCACAGATCCAAAAATATTAATTTTACTGAACATGGATTTATGAATAATGTTGTTCAACTAGAAAGGTTACCCTTAGGCTGAATTTTATGATCCAATAGCGTTTAGGAGGAGTGATCTCTTGTCATAATTTGTATCTGCCATGTCAGCCACCTCACAAGAATGTATATGTGATACCAGGTAGGATTCAATATGTTTATATAAAAATACATGTGATGAATAGGCTACAGAGAAAAGGATACAGGAATTCACATATTTATTAACTTTAAAAACACAAGGAGAACTATTTCAATTAAAAATTAACTAGATTTATAACACCTACCCTACATAATGCAAAAGGCAAGTCCAACTATACACCATGCCTCTTCTGAACTGCTTGTATTTCTATTGTGTTTGTATGCACTGTGGGTTTCAAGAACCATTAAATGTTGAGGAAGCTCATTTCAATGAAACTCTGGAGAACTCTCATAGGCAAGGCTTCCCAAAGAGTGACCAAAAGGTTAGATATAGCCAGGCCCATTGAGGTCTACAATGTGAGGTCCATGTGTGTTTTGACTCTCAACTATGGCTACCAAGTCTTTAAGAATAAAATCATGGGATATCTTTGCTGAAATTCCCAGTGCTCTGTGGAAAGCCACCCTCGGCCTTGGTCTTAGTTTCCAAGGGCGACTCTCATGCTTGACCTCTTAAAATATCACCACAATTCATGGCAATACTTCTTTGAGTTCAGTTCCAGAAGTCAGTCTCTAAGGGGAATCACGCAAGAATTCAAGCCCAGGTGGACCCAGTCATCTCTTCCAACCGTCACACAAATGACCACAATTAATACCAAAACACTCTCACATGGCCCTCCTCTTCTTCTATAAAGGCACTCATCATAACATCTGGCTGGAGGTTTCCATGAGGGGCACAGCCCAAGACAGTGTCCCAAATAAGCTCCCTTGCCACTCATTTGCCTAAATTCAGGGTGGCTTGGACACCCTTCTTGTGCACCAGGAGTGATCTGAAAGGGTAAAATAAATTGAAATTAAAGTGTAAAAGTTGAAGTGTAAAAGACCGGGTTTTGTAAAGTTTCTAAGCTGCAAGGCCTGAGTTAAAATGTAAAGGACCAGGTATTGTTAAGTTCCTATGCTACATGCAAAACCTGAAATTCCTGTAGCTTGTAGTACAATTCCGGACTGCCCAGTAAATATTCCCCCTGACCACCTGGTTGTTTAATAACCTAGGACCCTGTGTGGCCTGGCACATAGGCATCGCAAGGCCTAAACCAATCTGTTTGAATGTGTACCTCGCTTTAGAACTCACCTATCACTCCCGCCTGACCTGTTCCTGCCAATGAATGAACTAATCATGTTTAGGAATTGTTGTTTGATTTTTCTGCGGTGTATGTTGATTTCTTAAAGGAGACTGTGATATATGTAAAGTCCCGCCCTCCCCAAAAAGTGTACTTAAGCACTGCTCAACCCCTGCTCGGGGCTCTGGGCTGCTCTCCCTTCTTGAGTGAGCACGTAGCCCCAGCATGCTGGATTGGATCCTCAATGAACGCCTTTTTCTGTTGCATGAGCCGCGTTCTCTTGGTGGTCTCTTCCTCCGACGTTCACCGGACCCTTACATTTGGTGCGTTGGCCAGGAATCACGCAGCATAGGACAAGGACACACCAACAGACCCCTCTGGAGGTAAGTAAGGCGCTTCTTTTCATTTTTCCTTGTGATAACTCAGAGCTTTTTGTTCAGGTTCCATTTTTCCGTTTTTGGTTTGGGTTGGCAGAGTGGCTTCCAGCGGAGAATGTAAGTTCCCCCTGTCAGTGGTGGACAAACGTGTCCTAAAGCCACAGGCCATGTCCTTGCAAGGGATGCCTTGGAGGACTCGGGGAGTGACGGATGTGCTCTCATTAGGTGAGGAGGGACGAATGAGCCCACATTAGGTGACTCTGCTGGCAACCCATCATATCTTGCTGACTACTTTTTTCTCTCAGGTTGAATTCACTGTCTGTCTTTGTGGTCTAACCCATCAGGTTTTGACAGTTACTAGGTTCTAATCTTTACTTCTGAACTCGTGTTAAATGTTAACTGTGTGTACATGTTTGTGTCACGTTTGTATTGTCCTTGTCTCTGTTTGAGAAACTCTCATTATGGGACAAAGCCATTCCATGCCTCTTTCCTTGAAGCCATTCCTGGTCCCTGCCTCCAATCCGACCCCTTCACCCAGGATCCTATCACTCAAACCTTCTACTCCTCCCCCTCTTCCCTCCATTCTCTCTGAGTCACAAGATTGTTGATCTTGGGGTTGTGAACAAACGGGAGCTGCATGATGGTCTTTGTGTGTCATTTTATCTGTGTTTCTGTTAAATGTGATGGCATTGTTTGGTCCGATGCAGAGTCCCGAGTTCCAACCTGCATTACATATGTGGAAGTTACTTTAGCTAAATTTTAAACTAATGCTTCTCCTGTGAGGGACCAAAAGTCAATAGAACCGCCAGTTTTTCTGTTCTCACCTTTTCACCTCTCTTAGCTGTGCTTTAAAGAACTTTGATAAACTTTACTCCCCTTTGTTAAGCAACATTACGGAAGCAGTGATTTCTTTTCTTCCCGTAGTTGGATTGAGCATGCCCACTGCAGAGGGAAATGTCTGGGGTCTAAGAACTTTGATATCTCGCTTAAACTTTTCTCAAAACCCTGTTCTCATTATTAAATTGGCATTAATTGGCTTTGGGATGGGAACCAAGCCTTCAGTCATAAATTTTGACACCCCAGAGGGGACTTTAAATAAACCCCACTCTGCCCTCTTGGGGAAGCCTAGCACTCAAAACAACTGAAGCAGAGAATGAAATTTTTGGGAGCTGACTACTGCAAAGTTGGGAGACATAGAATATTCCTGGTGCCTGGGGTCAAAGCAAACCAGAGGAACTAATCCTGTAAGTAAATGGTGAGGCTAAGGGACTCCCAGCAGCTGCCAGATCCATTTTGCTGTGGGGAACTCCCTTATTCCTTACGTGCACTTTAAGGATTTCTCCACCTCTGTTTACTTAACAAAAGGGACAATGAATGCATTAATATGTTGATATTATAGATTGTTTCTTGGGGATGATCTAGGGTGAATGTGTATCTAGAAATGATTTTTTTTATTTTAACCATCTGGTATCTAAATGGGTTTCTAAAGCATTGCACTATCTTACACTTAAAAGTTGGGTTTAAACAATTGTTTAGTTTGATTTCAGGTAGTTCATGCTAGGAAACTTAAATACTTAGGGTAAAAAAAAAATAAAGATTTTTAATTTTGAACTAGACAGCCTGAAAAAATTTCACTAGATATATCAGTGCATTAACTTGGGAAGAGATAATAAATTATGATATGGTATCTATTCCCATCAGTGTGTAAGATTTTAAAAAATGGTACTAAATTAAAACGTTGGTCTGGCTTATTGAAATGACATTAATTAGCAACAGTCTTGGAAATTTTTAAAGCTTAATTTCGGATACACATGGTAGCATGTGGTTCTTTTTAAAAATTTTTCAGCCAATTTAATTTAACTTAATACTATTAGAAACTTCATAACAAAGAAAGGGGCTTAATGATCCTATAGAAACTTCTTCTGATGGTGGCATTAATATTATCAAAAAATGATCCTATTTTCAGTTTTGTGTGAGCAAGTTTTTCTAGTGTAGAAAAATCTAAAGAAATAAAATTTTGAGAATTACATCTTAAACTTGCATCAAAATTTTCAACATCCAAACCTGGAAATTATGACTTATAGATAAATGCCTTAGGCGTGAGGTTTCTTCTCAGAATTCCAGTCTTTCCAGTTTTCCAGACCTCAGCCAGGACTTACTTTGATATGCAAATAAAAGAAGCCTGCAGCACTCAGCAGGAGACAGATAAAAAGAGTAAATGTGTCTTTTTACCTGAACTCAAACTAGACCTAACCAAAAAAGTATATAATATGGTATTTACTAATTACTGGCCAGTCATCATTTTTAGGACTCTTGCTTTTCTTAGATTCTGTAATTTTTTTTTTTGAGCTCATGATCTTGATTCTGCTGATGGGTTAATGTTTTCTGATCAGTTCTATTTTTGATCGACTCTGGAGTTTTCAGCATTGCAATGGAGATTTCACCTGAAAAAAGCTACAAGGCCTTTACTATTGTGTTATGTGTTACATTTGTGTTACGTGTTGTATGTTGGTATGTCTGTATGTGTGTATGTCCATATATCATGCAGGGATATGACAATTGACAGATGAGGAGCGCTCATGAAAAATTTAAAAATGTATCCAAATGTCTTTGATTCACGTGATTCATATGTTTTAATTCAAATTGGGTAAACAGATAAAAATAAAGATGTCTTTAAAATTAGGCCAATAAGTTTTCTAGGTTTTCAAAAAGGCCCTAATAAAATGTAGATGTCTATAAAATAATCTGCTTAAATTCAGAAATTGAAAAGCATTGTATTGAAATGTGAACAGAAAGAGGTTAGTAGATGGAAAAGAGAAACTAAAAGGTTCTAGATATAGATATAATAGAGGAAAAACGTGTTTCTGGATAAGAGAGTCTATATGATTAAGTAATTAAAAGGGTTTAAGTAAATAATAAAAAAAGGTGTGTGTAACTTGGTTATATGTGTAAGTTTTGAGCAAGTAATCTTAAAAAATTAAACAGCTGGTAAAACAAGTACTGTTTTTATAAAATTGTGCCATGTTATTTCTTTAAAATCTAAACTTGTTTAATACAAAAACATCAATGTAATTGTGGTGTTAATGTGTTCATATCTTCCAGGTATACAAGTCTGTAAGGTAGAAGCTTGCAAAGACCATTGTATCAAGCTGGTGTTCTAAGGTTGTATGGTAATTCTAGGCTTAAAAGAAAAACATGTTGGAGTCTTGGAGATTTATGTATATCATTTGTGTTCTATAATTGGACTTGTTATCAATAAGATATGTACAGTTCCATGTTACTTTTTACACTGAGATACAATCTAAAAGTATTTTTAACTTAATGAGAGCCAAATCTGTGAAGGTTTTATTGTAAACTCAAAGGTAATGCCCATTCATTTCCATGTGAAAACTGTTTTCTTCAGGCTTCACAAAGGGGTGGCCTGAGACAAAGACTTTCCTGATATTCAGGGCAACATAACAATAGGTAATCAAAAGGCCCAAAGCAGGGTTTCTCCACTGAGACTTTACTGGCTACACTGATATCTGAGTTTTCTGAGATGCTTGCCATTCCCTTCAGCTACCAGTACATGGCCATGTCACAGAGCTTGGAAGTGGTACATATATTTGACACAAAATCATGAGCCTATTCTGGAGAGTGGCCAGAATTCAGGAAGTAAACAGGAACGTAGGAAGATAGTTGGTGTTGCCCATTGATAAGGCAAGCCACACTCCATTTATAAATTGTGCCGGATGAATGCTGGGAAGTTTTCTCCTTGAGAGGATACACCCATTGAGGCATTATCTTTTCTAATGTCTACAACCACGAAAACAGTGGGATACACAGACCTAAAAACACTCGCCTTGTCAAAGGACTAACTAGAAACAGTCCACTCCAAACCAAACACACCCCCTTTCCTAACTATTCTCAGAACAAAAGAAAAAACCACAAACCCACACCCACAACCACAGAGGCACCTCCTTCTCCCAAGTGGGTCTGGAACTATCCAGAGTGTCCTCTGACTGGAGGGCCATACTATGTTCCCCAGAAATGGTCTGTCCTGTCTCAGATCTGGACTCCTTGGTCAACTCTGTGAAGTTGTCAGGAGCCAGCAGTGAGCCTCTATCTGTTTTCTCCGGAAGGGCCCCTCTTCAGAATTTTTCTGGAATTTGGCCATTCTCACATAAGTAGGTACCACAAAAGACTGACTCTGTCCTTGGAAAATCCAAACAAGTAAGAACACTGGAACTGGTGCTGGGACTGGGCCTGGGTGCCTAGATTCCTGGAACCCAAATTTGGAGAGTTCCATCAACAAGGATGTGAGGTGAGGTCACTTCCTTTAGTAACTGAGTGAGGTCACTGCCTTGGCAACCAACTTGTCCTAACATTTGCTTCCTAAGGTCTCATAACATGGAGGATGTCCCTACTTCCTGTGACACTTTCACAAGTTAGAATGGTAAAGAAACAATAGTCACCTCTGAACAGCTCTCCACACAGGCCTCTCCTCTACATTAAGAAGAGAGAATCTGATTCAGACACAACCCTTCATCCTGACCAGGCTGTTTGCCATGGAAGATGCCTTTTGCTCTCTCAGATCCTTCATAGCTGCCTACATCTTCTCCAGGGATCATTTCTGCATGGAACTTTGAAGTTTTCAGCAGGTGGAAGATCCCCTGCATTCCTGTATTGTAAGACCAAATCTTTCCCTGCTTTTCTGAACACTTAGATTGAGGGAACAGTGTATGGTTAGGGTTAACAATATGTTCAATTAAAACCAAAATACTCCCACATGGCCCTCATATTCTTCCATGTAGACATTCATCATAACCTCTGGCTGGAGGTTTCCATAAGGGGCGCAGCCCAAGACAGTGTCCAAAATAAGTTCCCTTGCCCCTCATTTTCCTAAAGTCAGGGTTTCCTGGACACCCTTCCTGTAAACCAGGATTGATCAAATAGGCCTGCCAGTAATACTGCTCTGTTTCTTCATTTTGAAGCCTACTGACTGTGAGGTATAGATTCTTTATGTGATTTGGAGTCATGTGAGAACCCAAGCACTGCTGCAGGGCTTTGAAGAACTCATTTGTCTCAAAGGATCCCTATACTTACTTAATGGAGGTCAGGAACCTAACAGAGGAAGCAAGAGACTTCATCCACAATGACTGATCTTTTTGCCATTTTGGTTTTGGATGCACACATGGGATCTTTCTTTAGATCCATCAGGTGCTGATAATCAAAGCCACAGCCTCTCTCAGAGCCGAAAGGATGATTCAGACACATCCCTTTCCAAAGCAATTAAGCAAAGAGCCACAGGTGATGCTCATTCATTTCCAATTGAAAGCACTTTTCTTCAGGCTTCACAAACTGGTGGCCTGAGGAAAAGACCTTCCTGACATTCAGGTCAACAGAACAGTAGGTAAGCAAAAGGCAAAAAGCAGGGTTTCTCTACTGAGACTTTACTGGTCACACTGATATCCGAGTTTTCAGAGATGCTCCCAATTCCCTTCATCTATCCAGTACATGGCCATGTCACAGAACTCGACGGAGGTCCATATCTTGAACAAAAAAACATGAGCCTATTCTGGAGAGTGGCCAGAATTCAGGAAGAAAACAGGAACTAAGGAAAGAAGTAGGTGTTGTCTACAACCACGAAAACAGTGGGATACACAGACCTAAAAACACTCGCCTTGTCAAATGACTTACTAAAAACAGTCCACTCCAAACCAAACATACTGCCTTTCCTACCTATTCTCAGAACATGATAAAAAAACACAAATTCACACCCACACCCACAAAGGCACCTCCTTCCCCCAAGTAGGTCTGTGACTATCCAGAGTGTCCTCAGACTGATGGGCCTTACTCTGCTCCCTCGAAATGGACTGTCCTGTCTCAGATCAGGTCTCCTTTACCAACTCTGTAAAGTTTTCAGCATCAATCAGTGAGTCACTACCTGCTTTCTCAGGAAAGGCCCCTCTTCAGAGCTTTCCTGGCATTTAGCCATCCACACATCAGTATGTACCAAAAAGACTGACTCTGTCCTTGGTAAATTCAAACAAGTGAACCCACTTGGACTGGGACTGGGACTGGCTCTGAGTGCCTGGCTTCCTGGATCTCAAGTTCAGAGAGTTCCATCACCAAGGAAGTGAGGTAGGTCACTTCCTTCAGGAACTGAATGAGGTCACTACCTTGGTAACCACTTTATCCTAACATTTGCTTCCAAGGGTCCCACGAGAGAGAGGCTTCCCCTACTTCCTGTGTCACATTCACAAGATAGAATGGTATATCAACCATAGGCACATGTTAACAGCTCTCCACACAGACCTGGTTTGGTCCATCTTCTCTACTTTAAGAAAAGAGAGGCTTATTCAGACACATCGCTTCATCCTGACCAGGTATTTTACCAAGGAAGATTACTGTTGCTCTCTCAGGTCCTTCATAGCTGCCTACATCTTCTTCAGGGTTTATTTCTGCATGGAACTTGAGGTTCTCAACAGGTGGAAGATCCCCTACCTACCTGTATTATAACACCAACTCTGTCCCTGGTCTTTGTAAAGTTAAATTGAGGGAACAGTGCATGGTTAGGGTTAATAACATGTTCAATTTGGGTTAGGAATCATTCTGCGAGATGAATAATGGTATTGGGGACCTCCGATATTTACAAGCATATATAGGTGTAATATAAGTATGAATACAGAAATCTAGGAAAGATTTGAAACCCAGATGAACACTGGGCCCTTGATTGGGATACTTAGCTTTGAATTATTTCCGCAAAGTTGTCTCAAATAAATCGTTATACAATGGCATAGGACCTTGTACCTTGGATGACTGAATGAGGAAGAGATCCTCCAGACAAAAAGGGATAGTTCCAAAAGTTATTTGGATATAGGGTTTTGGTTAGAGAGTGAATGCAAATGTCAGCATATGTGAAGAGTCAGTCACAGTGATGAACTGGGGAAAATGTGTAGGAAAGCAGATATCAATAGAGACATTAGGAAATCAGGGAAAGTACAAAGTGAGTAATAGGATAAGACGTTTTTAACAGGGTTGAGTTTGAATATATAATCTTAGGAAGAAACAAATATGTAGTCACCAATAGGAATGATATTTGAGATCATTAGTTAATCAGGACATGGATGTTGTTAGTAATACATGCTCACATTAAATTTAGGCTTTGGTACAATCATAAGGGTGTCCGTTGCATTTTTTGTCAGGAATATTATTGTGATGAAATGTAAATGTATATCAGGTGACTACAGTATTTCTTCAAACATTTCTGAAAGCAACATTTTAAGACTTATAAATTAGTATTGGGGACACAAGTACGTGTACCCTGTGCCTATGATTATAAAGATGATGCCTTAATAGACCATACTGTAAATAAATAATATAACTTGATCAAACTTTAAATAATGGATTGAATTGATATCTGAAAATATATAGGAAATCTTATATTGATATACATAAGTTCATTCTAACCAGTTATACATCTAATGGTAATTTTAGCATTATGGTTTATCATGAAGAGTGTGGGAGTTTTGCTTCAAAAATGATTATGGAAATCGAAAATAATGTGTTTGGAAATAATCTCATGAAAAGTACAGTCAAGAAACATGGAGGAATACATATATTCTGAAGCAGGAAGTAATTGCAAGTGAACCAAATGCGTACAGATTTGTTAACTTGTGGATGAAAAGTATTATCTTATAATGTCCATAAACTGAAGAAATAGTAATGTACCAGTGTTGAATAAAAATGAACTTCAAAATACACATCATGCCCCATAGGATTTTACTTGCATTGATGTTAAACTGGGTCAGTTACTGTACAAATATTAGGATTTGTAAGCACCTTTCACCGAAGTTAGTTTTCAGTACTGGGAAATAAATATGTATTTCATGTGGATGAATATTTCTGAGAATAATTTTGTGAAAATTTGATTATAAATCCACATATAGAAACATGAGTTAAATTAGTGAGTGTAAAATAAGACACATATATTTCATATTTTGAATAATCTGGAGGAAAAAAAAAAATATATATATATATATATATATATATATATATATATATATATATATATATATATATATAAAGATACAAACACAGACATTAAAATGTAGTAATATGTATGCCAATCAAAATTCATCATGAAATATATATCATCCTCATATCCAAAACTATTCTTTTTACTGAGCATGGATTTATGT